>NW_022196265.1:0-247500 GCF_008641045.1 Pistacia vera
CCATCGAACCATGGCAGAAGCATTTCCCAACCAAGTATCCTATGCACTGCCTGATGATTCACCGTCTGGGTCATCAGGCCCTGAAGCTGAGCCTCACACACCAGAAATGCCGCATCCCATACGTGCATTGCTTGAACCTGATGACCTGCATAAAGATTTCCTGGGACTCTCTTCAACCAACTTTCATGCTTTGAAAAGGAATGGAGGGTACTCAGAAGAATCAAACTCTGGAATAAGCAAAAGGGGTTTAAAGCAGCTCAGTGAGATGTTTAGGCCAGGAGCAGTACTGCCAGAATGTTCAAACGTTGAAGGAAGGATAAAAAATCGTCATAACATTGATGAAGCAGAAGAGAACAAACACAGTTTGCAAGAAAGTTTATTTCAATTTTCAAGTGAGAACCAGAGTCTTGCGGGTAAAGCTGACAGTGAAGTTGAAGCCTTAAAGAAAACACTTGCAGAGATTCAAGCTGAGAAGGAATCCGTTCTTCTTCAGTACCAACAGAGTTTGCAGAAGTTTTCTAGCCTGGAGACAGAACTTAAACATGCGCAAAAAGATGCTGGAGGGCTTGATGATCGAGCTAGCAAAGCAGACATTGAAATTAAAGTGTTGAAGGAAGCGCTTATCAAATTAGAAGCTGAGAGGGATGCCAGGCTTCTTCAGTGCAATGATTGTTTGGGAAGAATATCTAGTCTGGAGACTCTGATCTCCCAAGCCCAAGAGGATTCGAAAGGACTTAATGAGCGAGCGTCTAAGGCGGAAATAGAAGCTCAAAATCTCAAGCAAGAACTCTCTAGATTTCAGGCTGAAAAGGAAGCTGGTCTTCTTCAGTACAAGCAATGTCTTGAGATGATAAATGCACTGGAGAAAAAGATTTCACTTGCCGAGGAAAATGCCAGAATGCTTAACGAACAAACTGAAAGATCAGAAGCTGAAATTAAAGCACTGAAGCAAGCCCTTACCAGACTGAATGAAGAAAAAGAAGCCACAGCTTTCCGGTACGAGCAGTGTTTGGAGAAAATGGCTAAGATGGAGACTGAAATTTTTCGTGCCCAAGAAGATGCGGAACGACTGAACTATGAAATTCTAATGGGAGTTGTAAAATTAAAGACCGTGGAACAACAGTGTGATCTGTTGGAGAGATCAAATCAGTCTCTGCAGGTAGAGGCAGAAAGTCTGGCCCAGAAGATAGCAGTGAAGGATCAAGAACTTTCTGAGAAGCAAAAAGAGCTGGAGAAAATTCAGGCTTTAATGCAGGATGAAAACTCACGTTTTGTCCAAGTTGAAGCCACTCTTCAGGCTTTACAGAAGGTGCAGTGTGAATCTCAAGAGGAGCAGAAAGCTCTTAAATTGGAGCTTCAAAATAAGCTTCAAACACTTGAGGACTTGGAGATATGCAATCATGATTTGGAGGAAGACATCCAGAAGGTTAAAAAGGAAAATCAGAACCTGATTGAATTGAACGATTCTTCTACTACTTCAATAAACAATCTACAGAATGAAATTCGCAACTTGAGGGAGATGAAAAAGAAACTTGAAGAAGAGATTGTACTCCAAGTGGCCAAAAGTAATGCCCTTCAGCTGGAGGTTCACTATTTGAAGGAGGAAATCATTGGGTTAAATAGGAGATACCAGGCTTTAGTGGAGCAAGTCCTCTCAGTAGGTTTGAATCCTGAATTCCTTGAATCATCGGTGAAGGAGTTGCAAGGTGAGAACTCAAAGCTGAAAGAATTCTGCCAACAGCAGAGGGAAGAGAAAGAGGCTCTATATGAGAAGTTGAAGAACATGGATAGTCTTTTGGAGAAGAATGCTGCTCTTGAGAGTTCATTGTCAGAATTAAGTGGCAAGTTTGAAGGGTCAAGAGAGAAGGTCAAGGAATTAAAGGAGTCCTGTCAATTTCTCCGGGAGGATAAATCCTCTCTTGTTGCTGAGAAAACTACCTTGCTTTCTCAGTTACAAATTATGACTGAGAATATGCAGAAGCTCTTGGAAAAAAATGTATTGCTGGAAAAATCACTTGCTGGTGCAAATGTTGAGCTTGAAGGTTTGAGGGCAAAGTCAAAGAGTTTAGAAGAATTCTGCCAGTTGCTCAAAAATGAGAAATCAGATCTCCAAAATGAAAGAAGCACCTTAGTCTCTCGGCTTGAAAATGTTGAAAAGAGACTTGGTAACCTGGAAAACAGGTTTACAAGATTAGAGGAAAAATATACTGATCTTGAGAAGGAGAAAGAATCCACACTTAGTCAAGTAGAAGAACTACGAGACTCTCTTAGTGTGGAGCAACAAGAGCGTGAATGTTATGTAAATACAAGTGAGTCCAGAATGGCAGATCTGGAAAACCATTTGCGTCTACTGCAAGAAGAAACTAGGATGACAAAGAAAGAATTTGAAGAAGAACTGGATAAAGCTGTAAATGCTCAGGTCGAGATCTTCATTTTGCAGAAGTTTATAGAAGACCTGGAACAAAAGAACTTATCTCTGTTAATAGAATGTCAGAGACATATTGAGGCCTCCAAATTATCAGATAAACTGATATCCGAGTTGGAGTGTGAAAATCTTGAGCAGCAGGTGGAAACAGAATTCTTGTTGGATGAGATTGAAAATCTGAGGATTGGAATTTTTCAATTGTTTAGGGCTCTCCAATTTGATCCTGTTAACTATCATGAAGATAAGATTGAAAAGGGGCAAATCCCAATCCCACGTATTCTGGATAATATAGAGGACCTGAAAAGTTCACTCCTGAGTAGTGAGGATGTGAAGCAGCAACTAGTAGTTGAGAACTCAGTGCTTTTAACTTTACTCGGAGGAATGAGGTTAGAGGGAGCTGAACTTGAGTCAGAGAAGACAATCTTTGAGCAGGAGGTTATGATCATGACCGAGCAATGTGCTATGCTGCAAAAAGATAAGGATGAGCTCCTCGAGATGAACAGGCAGTTAATGTTAGAAGTGAGCAAGGGAGAGCAACGACAGAAAACATTAACAGGCGAATTGGAATATCATGGCATAAAGCTGATGAGTTTGCAGGAGGCTTACCTGGCATTGCAACAAGAAAAGTCCAAGCAGAGTGAGGAAAACCGACTTTTGCTTGAGAAATTTTTGGTCCTAAAAGATGAGATGTGTGTACTTGAAGAGGAAAATAGTGTGATACTACAGGAAGCACTGGATCTCAGTAACCTCTCTTTGGTTTTCAAGAGTTTCGGAATTGAGAAAGCTGAGGAAGTTAAAGCTCTTACTGAAGATCTCAACTGTCTCCGTATGATTAACAGTGACCTCAAGGAGAAGGTTGAATTGCTAGGGGACAAATTGAAAATGAAAGAAGCAGAAGGTCTACAACTAAATGAAACGGTTGACAAGTTGAACAAGGAGCTGCATGAAGTCAAAGAACTCAATGAGCAATTGAAGAATCAAACTTTTGCTGGGCAGGATTCTCTGAGAAAGAAGGCCACAGAGCTTTTAGAAGCAGAACAGAAGCTTAAGGCTGCACATAACTTGAATGCGGAATTGTGCAAAACTGTTGAAGAACTTAAGGAGGAGTGTGAAGACTTAAAACTTATTAAAGGAAACATAGAGAAACGAGTTCTTGAAGTATCCGAATATTGCACAAGACAAAAAAGGGAAATTGAATCCCTTTCTGAAGTAAATAGAAGTTTGGAGTCTGAAGTGGGTATGTTACATGAGGAGGTTGAAGAACAAAGGATTAGAGAAGTGTACTTGAGTACTGAATTGCAGGAGAGATGCAATGAGTTTGGACTGTGGGAGGCGGAGGCTTCGTCATTTTATTTTGATCTGCAAATTTCTTCCACCCGTGAAGTTCTACTTGAAAATAAAGTATATGAGCTTACTGAAGTTTGTGAGAGTCTTGGAGATGAAAGTGCCACAAAAAGTTTGGAGACGCAACAGATGAAAGAAAGAGCTGGATTCTTGGAAAGTGAAATTGGAGAATTGAAGTCCCAACTGTCTTCATATGTTCCTCTAATAGCTTCCCTGAGAGATAATGTGGCATCTTTGGAGCACAATGTCTTTCGTCAGAAAAAGAATTGTCCAACAAGCAATGAAGAGCAAATGGTAATGTACTTTTCCTCCTCTAGAAAACATTACTTTTTGAAGCAAATCAGCATCTAGAATGCAAGTAGGAAGATTTTGTTTGTTTTTTTAAATTTCCAGATTTTTTTATTGGCTTAACATGTCTCTAAATTGCTATTACACCTACTTTTAGAAACTTTATATCAACTGACAGTCTCCGGAATTATCCACTATCAGAAAATTGTAGTATTTTTTCAAATGCTTTTGATGCTTGATAAAATTAGTTTAAAAGAATGCTGGGCCAATCTGTGAAAATGATCTGCATGTCTTCACTATTTAGATCCGCTATCTATATTTTGTACTGCGTAATAAGAAATTCTTTTAATTGTCACCAGAGTTCAGAAATGGCTGGTCAACTTCATCAAATGAACTGTCAAGAACCCAAAGATGTTCAATGCATTATGGTTCCAGATGGAATTTCAGAGTTGAAGGAGATGCAGACTAGAATTAAAGCAGTTGAAAAGGCAGTAGTTGAAGAAATGGAAAGGTCCCAAATACTGGTTAATGTAAAACCTGGCATCAAAGTGGAAGATGAAATAACAGAGACTGAAGATTTGACTTTAAGAAGCGCCTTCTCATGTGAGGAAAAAGAATTTAAGGAGGAAAAGATGGGAATTGAGGACGAGTTCATTGATAATCCAAAGTTGCAGAAGAGTAAACTTGAAACCTCTGAGATTCCGAGTAGAACGTCAATGAAAGATATTCCACTTGACCAAGTCTCGGACTGTTCATTCTATGGAAGAAGCAGGAGAGAGAATAGTGGGGCCAACGATCAGATGCTCGGGTTGTGGGAATGTGCTGACCAAGATAGTGGTCTTGAGTCAATGGTCAATAACACACAAAAAAGAGCAGCTGCACCAGTGGCAAATATCCCCATCCATCATCATTCCAGGAATGTGGATCAGGACAATCCCTCTTCAGAATTGCAATTTGAGAAGGAGTTGGGTGTTGACAAGCTAGAGTTATCCGGAAGCTACAGAGAGCCAAATAAAGGAGGGGGCCAGAGAAAGATCTTGGAGAGACTTGCTTCTGATGCTCAGAAATTGACGAATCTTCAAACAACTCTGCAAGACTTGAAAAAGAAAATGGAGATGGACAAGAAGAGCAAGAAGGGCAATGATCCTGAGTACGAAACAGTGAAAGAACAGTTACTAGAAGTCGAGGAAGCCATTCTTCAGCTGGTGGAGATGAATGATCGGTTGTCAAAAGATACTGAAGAGAGCCCCACATCTTTGGAGGGGAAGTCCTCAGCAGAATCTGAAGCAACAGGAGATATCTGCAGAAAAAAAGTGACAGAAGAGGCACGTAAAGGGTCCGAAAAGATTGGACGATTGCAGCTTGAAGTGCAAACTATCCAATATATTTTGCTGAAACTGGAGGATGAAAATAAGTCAAAAGGAAAATACAAGTTTTCAGAAAGTAAAACAGGTGCGCTCTTGAGGGACTTCATTTACAATGGTGGGAGAAGTAGCGGGCGGCGGAAGAAGGGGTGTTGTTTATGTGGGTGTGTGAACCTTCAACAACTAATGAATGAAGAGTGAGGGATACTTCTTGGAACTGTTAGAGCAAACTAGTTCATCTTAACTTATTAGAAATGTAAGAAGTAGACCTGATCTAATCAGAATAAGCTGCTTGAGCATCTCTATGTTATAGTCTCCTACGACATCGTATGAATGCACTACAACATTCCTAATATATGTTCAGATGTTAAGTTTCAATATCATGGACTTATGGTGAAACTAAAGTCTGTCTTTTCCAACTGTTATGACAAGAAGCATGATAATTCCACTCTGCTTTTAACACTTGCAGCTTCTTTGAAGGGTCACACATTAAATTGTTTTGTGCAACAAAAGGGGAGAGCGACATTTTCCCACCCAAGGTTTCGCGAAACAGCACTTTCTCACCTGTAAAGTTTCAAAAATGACACTTTCCCACCATTCGTCAGGCTCTGTTAGTATTTTATGTTAATATTTGATTAAAAAGACAAAAATACCCTTAAATAGTTTATTATATATTAAAATTTAGTTAAGTCAAAGCCTTTACTCTACTATTTATTAGTTCAAGTATAAAGATATATTTTTTCCTTTGTTTATTTAATTAATTAGGAATATTGATTTTCTATGTTAATTAGTAAAAATGAAAAACATTATATTATGAAAAACATTATAAATTTAATAGATTATTGAATAACTAGACACGAGGCCCGTGCGTTGCGTTGGTATGTTTATTCAGTGTTTTTGAAATAGATTATAAACAAATTTATTCTAACAAAATAAACTAATTAGATTAAGATATAATAATTGTTAAATTATACAAATTTTAAAGTAAATATAAATTTTATATATATACAAACTCGTAGTAAATATAAATTATATATATATACAAACTCGTGTTAAGATAAAATTAATAATTGTAACTGCATAATTATTAATATCAATTATAGGTAGATGTCATTAAATCATTCATCCAACTTGAGAAGATCATTTGAATATATATGGTCTAATTATATTTTAAGGATCATCATTTTGTACAATTAATATTATTTTTGCAGACATGTCTTTGATATTTGATGTCAATATTTTGTAGTGAATCGTATATGATATTTAAGATCACATGAATATTACAAGATCAACTATTTAAACTTAAAATTTATGCTGGCCTTTCGCAATTTCTGTAACTTATATTAATTTTCAAGTTGCTTTGCGCGGATATGTTTATTATTATTATTATTATTATTATTATTATTTTACATTAGTATTGGTTTTTTTGTCTTTTAAATATATATTTTCTATATTGAAGTTCATTTTATATTGAATTGATAATTAAAAAATCAATAAATAAAATATCCACAAATTATACTCAAAGTCTAGTTCATTATGGTTCTTCTCAAATATGTCACCATTTGAAATCTGCAACCAAAGTTAAAAACTTTGTCAAGAAAAGCAAAAAAAAATTGCAGGGTAAGCCACCGGGTATTATTGATAAATCTATAAATCAATCAGAGAAAGAGAAATCTTATTGAAAAATGTGAACTTTTAAGCTAGGACTTGCAGAGCCAAAGAAAAAAACTGATTTTGATTGTTGAGAAGAGAACTCACATAGAAAGTAACAATAACTCCAACAGTATAATCTGAATGCAACTTAATTGAAGCATTGAAGAAGCAATGAAGATAAAGATTTTGTGACATAGATCTATTTGCTGCAATTAGAATTGACCACCATCTATAGCAAAAAAAAAAAAGCATTTGATGACAGCATCCTAAAGAAAGACGTAATTATAAAACCCACAAATCAAACAACAAAATCAATCCAAAAATAAACAAAAAGAGATAGAACAAATACAATTAAAACTACATATCAATATTTGTTTTCCTTTGTCATCACTAAAATTAAATTTGTTTTATGTGTGTGATAATAAAATGAATGGTTCGATAGCAGGTCTATAGTTATCCTAATTCATCGTATAATATATCAAATTAAAGCCCTATCTTTATAGTTTTCAAAGATTCAAACCGTTCATCAATTGAATTTTTATTGAGCAAGTTAAGGCTAATTTACTACTGACTGACTGTTAAGTAGAAATCGAGAAACAGGAAAATCAAAATGTATGTGATAATAAAATGAATGGCTCGATAGTAGTGCTACAGTTATCCAAATTAAGCGTATAATATATCAAATTAAATCCCTATCTGTCTAGTTTCTAAAGATTCAAACCTCTCATCAATTGAATTTTTATTGAGCAAGTTATGGTCAATTTACTACTGACTATTTAGTGGAAACTGAAATGTGTGTGATGATAAAATGAATGGTTCAAAAGTAGGGATACAGTTATCAAAATTAATCTATAATATATCAAATTAAAGCCCTATCTGTTTGATTTCTAAAGATTCAAACCTCTCATCAATTGGATTTTTATTGAGAAAGTTATGGTCAATTTACTACTGACTATTCAGTGGAAACTAAAATGTGTGTGATGATAAAAAGAATTGTTCAACAGTAGAGCTACAGTTATCCAAATTAAGCGTATAATATATCAAATTAAATCTATGTCTATCTAGTTTCTAAAGATTCAAACCTCTCATCAATTGGAGTTTTATTGAGCAATTTATGGTTAGTTTACTACTAATTATTCAGTGGAAACTTAAATGTGTGTGATGATAAAATAAATGGTTTACTAAAGCGACATGGTTCAGCATCAAACATCAGTTGATATTTGTTACATAAATGAAATCAGTTATATTCAGCAACAACCTCTTTTCATGATATATGTATGTAATATAAAAATATATCAACAAAAAGAGATAGAACAATTATAATTAAAATTACATATCAATATTTGTTTTCCTTTAAGGATAATAATAATGTTTCAGTATATTATAAATGGTTTACTAAAACTACATGGTTCGGCAACAAACATCAGATGATATTTGTGATACAAATAAAATTTCAGCAACAACATGTTTTCGATATATGTATACAACATAAAAAAATAACAACAAACTTGTTGGAGTTAGGCCTAACTCCTCACCCAAAAGGCCTTATTGAGTGAGAGGATTGCCCACTCTTATAAACTCATTGGCTTGAGTGTGCCTAGTAGATATGGGATCTTCAACACTCTCCCTCACGGTCAAGCCCATATAGTCCACTTGCCTATGAATGGAGGTAGTTTGGCAACTCACCGCTGGTCAATCACTCAGCTCAAATGAGGCTGGCTCTGATACCACTTGTTGGAGTTGAGCTTAACTCCTCATCCAAAAGGCCTTATTGAGTGGGAGGATTGCCTACTCTTATAAACTCATTGGCTTGAGCATGCCTAGTCGATATGAGATCTCCAACAAAAGAGATATAACAAATACAACTAAATTTGCATATCAATATTTGTTTTCCTTTGTCATCACTAAAATTGAATTAGTTTTATGTGTGTGATGATAAAATGAATTGTTCGTCTGTAGGTCTATCGTTATTCAAATTCATTGTATAATATATCAAATTAAAGCTCTATCATTCTAGTTTTCAAAGATTCAAACCGCTCATCAATTGGATTTTTATTGAGTAAGTTATGGTCAATTTACTACTAATTGTTCAATAGAAATCAAGAAATAGGGGAATCGAAATGTGTGTGATGATAAAAGGAATGGTTCGGAAGTAGGGCTAAATTTATTCAACTTAAGCGTATAATACATCAAATTAAAGACCTACCCGTCTACTTTCTAAATATTCAAACCTCTCATTAATTGGAGTTTTATTGAGCAAGTTATGGTCAATTTACTACTGATTGTTCAGTGGAAACCGAAATGTGTGATGATAAAAGGAATGGTTCGGCAGCGGAGCTACAGTTATCCAAATTAAGCGTATAATATACAAAATTAATCCTTGTATGTCTAGTTTCTAAAATTTAAACCTCTTATCAATTGAAGTTTTATTGAGCAAGTTATGGTCAATTTACTATTGACTGTTCAATGGAAACCAAAATATGTATGATGATAAAAAGAATGGTTCAGCGGTGGGGCTACAGTTATCCAAATTAAGCATAAAATATATCAAATTAAAGCCCTATCTATCTAGTTTTTAAAAATTCAAACTGATTATCAATTTTATTTTTATTGAGCAAGTTATGCATAATTTACTACTGATTGTTCAGTGGAAATCAAGAAATAGAGAAACCGAAATATGTGTGATGATAAAAGAAATGGTTCAGCAGTGGGGCTACTGTTATCCAAATTAAGTGTATAATATATCAATTTAAATCCCTATCTATATAGTTTCTAAATATTTAAACCTTTCATCAATGTGATTTTTATTGAGCAAGTTATGATCAATTT
Source organism: Pistacia vera (assembly GCF_008641045.1). Lineage (NCBI taxonomy): Eukaryota > Viridiplantae > Streptophyta > Magnoliopsida > Sapindales > Anacardiaceae > Pistacia > Pistacia vera. The sequence goes on from NW_022196265.1 coordinate 9,904, forward strand.
ACTACTAATTGTTAAGTGGAAGTCGGAATATATGTGATAATGAAAGGAATGATTCGCAAGTGGGGCTACAGTTATCAAAATTAAGCGTATAATATATCAAATTAAAACATTTTCTATATGGTTTCTAAAGATTCAATCATCTCATCAATTGGATTTTTATTGAGAAAGTTATAGTCAATTTACTATTGACTGTTAAGTGAAAACTAAAATGTGTGATGATAAAAGGAATGGTTTGGCAGTAGAGCTACAATAATCCAGATTAAGCGTGTAATATACAAAATTGAATCCCTTTATGTATGGTTTCTAAAGATTCAAACCTCTCATCAATTGGAGTTTTATTGAGCAAGTTATAGTCAATTTACTATTGATTCTTCAGTGGAAACTGAAATGTGTGTGATGATAAAAAGAATGGTTCGGCCACAAGTCTATAGTTATCTATATTAAGCGTATAATATATAAATTAAAGCCCTATCTGTCTAGTTTTCAAATATTCAAACCGCTCATCAATTGGATTTTTACTGAGCAAGTTATTGCCAATTTACTATTAATTGTTCAGTGGAAATCGAGAAACAGGAGAAGCCAAAATGTATGTGATGATAAAGTGAATGGCTCGACAGTGGGGCTATAGTTATCAAAATTAAGTGTATAATATGCCAAATTAAATCCTTGTATGTCTAGTTTCTATATATTTAAACATGTCATCAATTGGAGTTTTATTGAGCAAGTTATGGTCAATTTACTATTGACTGTTCAGTGGAAACCGAAATATGTGTGATGATAAAAGGAATGGTTCAAAAGTAGGGTTACAGTTATCAAAATTAAGTGTATAATATATCAAATTAAAGCCCTATTTGTCTAGTTTTCAAAGATTCAAACCGCTCATCAATTGGATTTGTATTGAGCAAGTTATGACTAATTTACTACTGACTATTCAGTGGAAATTAAGAAACAGTAGAAACCAAAATGTGTGTGATGATAAAAAAATGATTTGGTAGTAGGGCTACAGTTATCCAAATTAAGTGTGTAATAATCAATTTAAAGCCCTACCTGTCTAGTTTCTAAAGATGCAAACTTCCTATCAATTAGATTTTTATTGAGAAAGTTATGGTCAATTTACTACTGACTGTTCAGTGGAAACCAAAATGTCTATGATGATAAAAGGAATGGTTCGGTAGTGGGGCTACAACTATCCAAAATAAGCATATAATATATCAAATTAAAGCACTGTCTACCTAGTTTCTAAAGATTCAATCCTCCCATCAATTAGATTTTTATTGAGCAAGTTATGGTCAATTTACTACTTATTATTCAGTGGAAACCGAAATACGTGTGATGATAAAATTAATGGTTTACTTGACCCAAATTTAAGGGATTATCATATTAAAACTGATAAGAAATATTTCAAATAACACCTATTAATTGGAAAATGGAATCAACCAAAATTAATTCATTTAACATATATCCTCGCACATCAGCAGGACATAAACAATTAATCATTCATATAACAAATTAAGTTACACGAATGCTATTACAGAAAACATATTCAACACAAATGAACTGTTTCTACAAATATAGATAAAATACATACTCACAGTTCGACTGACAATAAGATCATCCTCGATTTGATCTTAGTAAAGTATATTAACATTTCTTTGAAAACAAACATAACAAAATTTAATCAATCTTTATGTTAAGATTGTTAAGGAACAATTATTCATTTGTATAACAACAGTTACCTGAAAACGAAATCAACAAAAGTTAATTAATCTTTATATTAAAATTGTTAAGGAATACATTTACTGTTCGGCAGGACTAACACAATTAATTATTCAAATAGATTAACCGAACAAAAACAATCATTCAACCAAATAATAATCGTTAAAATAGTTAAGAGATATGCTTACAATTTTGTATTAAAATAGTTAGAAGATATACTTATAGTTCAGAAGAACGAATCAAAGTAACAACTCATTTGACAATGTCAATCGGACATTCTTCCTTTATTCCATGTCAATTCATGAATCTTTGACTTGTAAACAACAACAAAAACATAAATAAATAAAAAATCATCGATTAACAAAATCATGAAGAATAGACATATTGAACAAACTAACATGACCTATAAACAATTAACAAAAGACCAGACGTATTGTTTATACTAACTAACATATTGTGATAATACACAACTGAACATACACTTCTTTTATAACCCCTTATTTAGACCTTTCAAATGTCAACATAATTAAATATGAATTGAATACGAAGAAAGGTTTGCAATGTCAATACAATTAGGGGTGTGCAAAATTATCCGAAATCTGAAATCCAGATCCAATCCGGAAAAACCGAATATCCAAAAATCTGAGTTCGATTCGGATAGTAAAAATAGAAAAATCCGAATATCCGGATGGAAACGGATCAAGCGTGAAAAACAATCGGATATCCGTATCCGATCCGAATTTCATTAGCACTTTAAAGTAAAAACTAAAAAGTAAAAACTTAAACCTAAAACAAAAAAGTGTAAAAACTTAAACCTAAAACAAAAAAGTAAAGTCTCTCCATCTCCATCTCCATCTCGCTTTCTCGTCTCTGCATCTCTAATCTCTCAACACCCACCGGCTACCACCCATCACCATCTTCATTTACTGGCTCTCCATCTTTGATCTCTCCCGGTATAAGTTTTTGTTTCTTCTTCTTCACAAGCCATTTAGATTTGGTGGGTATGTTAGATCTTTGCTTCAAAATGGCTAAACAGCCTTGTTCATGTTTATGGAGAATTGTCATTTGTCAACACTATTGGTTTAGTTTTTTCTTTTTAAAAATGGCTACATGGTCTTTTTTCATGTGGTCTTGGTGTTCAAAAATGGTTATTGAGTTCATCTTTTTTGTATCTTTTTGCTGCTCATGCATTTGTTTTTGGTTAATTTTTGTGTACAAATATGGTAATAACATAAAGTTTGTGTTTTTTACATGTTTTAGAACTGTGTTTTGAGTGTTTCAGATGTTTTGAAAATGAAAGGGCATTTTGATTTGTTATTTTTTATATTTAATTGTTTCTTTGCTTCTATATGTTCGCCAATTTCTATGTATTTGGTAGTTTATTTTTGATTTTTTATATTTGTAATAAGCATTTTTGTAAAATTCGGATCAATTTCAGGTATCTAGTTATCTGATCCGAAAAACCGGATATCTATATAATTCGGATCAGGATATAACCTGATTCGAAAATCTGGATCGGATCAGAAATAAGCCCAACCGAATCAGATATCCAGTTTTGCATAACCCTAGGTACAATTCACCTATACAATTATTAATAAACAGGTATGCTTTTACTACCAATGCAATGCACCTATCTAATCCAATCTTTATGTCTATTTATTTAGACTTTGGAATACCAATGTAGCAATTAATATTGTTTATATCATCACCAATAAAATTCAACAACATGACAATCACAAATTCAAGGTATCATTATGGTTAGACCTTTAGAATGTCAATGCAATGCACCTATGTAATCCAATTTTTATGTCTAATTATTTAGACTTTGGAATACCAATGCAGCAATTAATATTGTCTGCATCATCACCAATAAAATTCAATCACATGACAATCACAAATCCAAGGTGTCATTATAGTTAGACCTTTAGAATGCTACTGCAATGCACCTGTATTATTATTATTATTATTTATTAATACTTATTCTATTTTTTAATTAATTAATAATTATAGATAGAGTAATAAATATCAATCCAATGTGTCAAGATAGAGCAATTTGATTGGCTTGTCAATCCAATGTATTAAAATAGAGCAATTCTAAAGCTTCCAAAATGTGCCACATGGCGAGCAACCCGCATGGGTATTCATGTCGAACAACCAGCACGGGTATTCATGAATCTTAGAGCTAAAAATATCTCATTAAGCCACACATCCAATGTAGCAAGAGAGAGCAATTCTAGAGCTAAAAAATAAAGCAATTTTAGAGCTAAAAAAAAAAAAAAGTTCCACGTGTCACTCAAATAGGTATGCTTTTACTCTTGGATTTTGAATACCAATGCAGCAATTAATATCTTTCTACATTATCACCAATAAAATTTAACCACATGACAACCACAAATCCTATTTGTCAAAATGGAACAATTCTATGAGTTTCAAAATGTGTCACATGGTGAACAATCCGCATGGGTATTCAACTTTATATATATAGTGATGAGATATTGATGACAATATAAATAAATAAATATTAAAGTCATTTAAATTTAAACAATTCCATAGCATTACTTCTAACTTTTTAGATAGGGTTTCTTTCACTTTTTAATATTTGACTTTTTGGCTATTAAAAATTAATAAAAATTTTATAAAGTTAAATATTTAAGGGCATTTTCGTATTTTTAGTAAAATATTAACGGAAAACATAACAAAACCTAACGAAGGGTGGGAAAGTGTCGTTTTGCCAACTTGTGGGTGAGAAAATGTCATTCTCCCACAACAGAAGTCATATTTCAATTTTAAAGAAATTACAATATCCACATCTCAATAAAATCGATTCTCTACTTCCAAAGAGTTACTCTCTTTTTAGTGTTTTCACAATGGGAATTAGAAAGAGGATTTTTGTGCTACCCCGTAATTTTTGTTAATTTCATTAAGAAGTTTTCTTTGTAAATTAGGGGGCAAAGTGTATGGAATTGAAACCTTGAAGGAGGAAGGTGTCATAATCGAAAAGATGGAGGACTAAATTGAAAATTTTCAATTAGCATAAAAGAGTTAGGGTTCTCTCATTTTGGGTAAATCGGCAGAAGAGGAAGAAAAAGAAGAAGAAGAGAGGAAGAGAAAGGAGAGAAAATAGGGGAAAAACATCTAAAAATTATTCAAGAAAAGTATAGTTCATGCATGCATTTCATCCTAAACTTCAACATTTTCTGTTTTTCTATCTTTAATATTAAGGAGTAACTAATGGTGGGTTGATTTTGGGACAATAGGTGAAGAGGAACAAGGATTTGAGCACCTAAGCTAAGGAGGAAGAATTGGTGAGTGGAATATTATATATTGCATTAAAATCATACTTTGGAAAAATCATTTTGTGTGTTGATCATGGGTGTATTATATGTGTGTGATTGGTGTAGTTGAATGGAAAATCCAACCATTTTTGGAAGGGTTGGTTTGTTTGTGTGGGTTGTGGAGGAGTTGAGAGTTGTAGAGAGAGTTGGAATTATGGGTTGAGTTATGGGATCATGGAGATCCCGAAATTGGGTGTTTTGTGTGTATTGTATGTTTAGGATGATTCATTGCATGTATATGGGTGTGTCGAAGTGTATTTAAGGTGTGGAAAAATTGAAGAGAATAGAAAAAGGTTGAGAGAAAACACGGCTGGGTGGAGAAGAAACCCAGATTTGTGAAAAATTTGGTTCTCACCGCGACGAAGAGAATTCTCGCCACGGCGAGGTAGCTCCTGGAATGTTCTGGGAGCTTTCGGGAGAACTTCGCTGCAACGAAGAATTTCCTCACCACGGCGAAGAATTCAGGAGGTAATTTATAACTTTTGAAACCTGTCATGTAGATAAGGGGTAAATTGCAAAGATTTAAAAGTGAAGGGTTGAATGAATAACTAATAAATTTGGGGAGTAAATGAACACTTTACTTGATGCATATTTTTCAACATCACAAACACCGCATTCATTTTCACACGTCGATTTTAATTATACGTTACATTATATATATATAAATATATATATATATAGATCTATTAATAATATATAGATATAGATATATATGGTTGTGTTCGATGAATTAGATTAGAGACAACCTTGCGGGAGTATCCATCTCCTCTAGACTTTGGCTAGCGATATTATTTGACTTCATGTGCACATAGAGATGGCCTGTACTACCGAACGACGATGAGCTTGGACCATCCTACTAGGACAGGACGAGCGCCTGACGAGCTCCAAACAGTTTGACACCCCGAGGATAGACCGTGTGCGGGATTTTACAATGGGATGCTATATCATGACACCTCGAGGATAGACTATAGGTCGAGTATGGCTATCCCAGGATGATTTCGGCCATCCTAAGGATAGACTGTGGATGGTGCCACCTCGAGATAGACTGTGGGTGGCCTAGTGGATTGTCCGTATTAGGGACCTTTACTTTAGAGTTGTGATTCCTGGTCCCCTGGGTACTAGTATGGTGGTGGTGAGTATGAGTACATATATGGATCAGTGGCTGTGTAACATTCATCAAACTTTATCATGAAATATATTTTCATTTACAAGTATTTTCTTTATAAATGTATTATCCACTCATTGGGCTTCCCAGCTCACTGTTTTATGTTTTCTCCCCCCAGGGTTTACTACACGGTTCGTGCAGAGCTACTTGTAAGCTCTAGGTTGGCCTATGGATGCATGTTCTACCTCATGATGTGTGTTCATTTAGTGTGCTCTGATACTATGTTTTGTAATTGACTTTCTGCATTTGCGTTCCAGGGATTCTTTGTACGGGCATGGATAACTATTTTACTTAACTTATGTTATAATAAATGGATTTTTATAAATGACTTTGTGATTTATTCACCTTCCTCTCGAGTTCTTGGGACCCTTGGAGCGCCCGGATCCAATGGGATAGGGACTATCAGGGAGGGGGCGTGACAATTTTAATAGGTTATCCTTGCAACCTCCAGTTTTATCTGGAGATGAATCCCGCTTCATTTCTTAGTTTTCCTAAAGGATTTGAACCCAAAGCCATGTCATAGTCTATATTATCAATATTGCCCAATGTTTTAAAACCTGGCTTGGCCCGGCTGGTTTAACTGGGACCAGAAAGCTTCAACGGGCCGGGTTTATATTTTTCCTATTCACCAAAAACCCTAAGATTTGGGAGGATGATCGACGGACAATTGACGGCCGGGATGTTAGGGATTTTGATGATAAAGTGCCGGTGAATGCAATGGTGGTGACAGAGTTAATTTTGGTGAGTAAATCGATCAAAAATCAAACAAAACTGGCAATGGCAACAACTGGCTTTTGTTAGCAATTGGCGAGGCTAACGGGGGTAAGGTAAGGTGGGTTTTGGTAGGGAGGAAGAGGGGACTAATTTCTTGGTGATGAAGAGGGTTGTCGAAGCCGGCGTCGATGAGATCTAGCCTAGAATGTTGATGTCGATGCCGACGCCGACGTCGGTGAGATCTGGCCAAAATCGAACCTATTTCGACTAGATCTTAGGTATATTTTAAGGGGAATGGGCTCAAGGGATGATTGGGGTTGCATCTAGGGTGTCACCGCCACCAACCAATCGCTGACCGATTTGTATTTAGGGTGTGGTTTTTAAATTTCAAACTATAGGGACTTAACAAATTTTTAGGGATATATTTGCTAAATTTTAGAAGTTTTTATCAACCGGTTTGACTATCGGTCAAACCAGTTAAACCGGTCAACCCAAGACCTGGCAACTTTGCCGGGTTTCACCTCAGGTTGGGTTTCAAAACATTGGTATTAACTTCAACTCCGGAGCCTTGTCTAAGGTATCTTATCTCATTCCACACTAATAATTTGTTTTTTAGTATCTCCTTCTTCGCATTCCAATCGCACTTTGTTTTATAAATGAACTGGCTTTCAAAAGCAATATATTGTGAACCCATCCATGCCATTGTTGAGTAAAAATAGGAACACTCTCCATTCCATTGTTGAGTAGCACTTCCACATAGATGGTCATCTTGTAATTTACCACAAAATGATGATTTCGATCGTCCCTTTTTCTCTCCATTTGCATTTCAACAAAGAGAGCCTTTAAAGAAGTTGTATAAATTCACAAAATGATAAAAGAGATGGCAGCTTAATTATTATAGTTGAAAATTACGAAGTAAATTCCATAAAAAAGAATGCTGTATCAAACATCACATTTATTTACTTTTAGTACGGTACGCAAATATTGAAGAACATTAACGATAAAGAATGCATCTGATCTCATTTTAGGCAACCGAATTAGTGTAACACATTGTAAGTTGCAAAATACAATCCACCATTACAACTTATTACATTAGAGTTTATCAATCAACATTACTTTTGCCTTCAAATTAATTCAATTAGCTTCAGTTATAACCTCTGTAAGACGGATTACCAACTAAGAACTAATGACAAATTCAAACCAGTAAAGATTATCCCAGAAATTAAATTTCATCACATAACTCAAACGTCGAGAGAATGGAAATGTCGGGCGCGACCAAGCATCAGAAAGATTTAGGCAAAGGATCTTATGATGTTCAATAACAAAATATAAGGCTACACCTTTCTTTGAAACGGAGTTTGGACCAAAAATTGTCTCCTACACTAATGCACNCTATTTTGACCAGATCTTAGGTATATTTTAAGGGGAATTGGCTCAAGGGACGATTGGGGTTGCATCTGGGGTGTCACCGTCGCCAACCAATCGCCAACCGATTTGTATTTGGGGTGTGTTTGCTAAATTTTAAATGTATATGGACTTAACATAATTTTTAGGGATGTATTTGTTAAATTTTAGAAGTTTTTGTGAACCGATTTGACTGCCGGTCAAACCAGTTAAACCGGTCAACCCGAGACCCAGCAACTTTGCCGGGTTTCACCTCAGGTTAGGTTTCAAAACATTGGTATTAACTTCAACTCCAGAGCCCTATCTAAGGTATCCTATCTCTTTCCACACTAATAATTTGTTTTTTAGTATCTCCTTCTTCACGTTCCAATCGCACTTTGTTTTATAAATGAACTGGCTTTCAAAAGCAATATATTGTGAACCCATCCATGCCATTGTTGAGTAAAAATAGGAACACTCTCCATTCCATTGTTGAGTAGCACTTCCACATAGATGGTCATCTTGTAATTTACCACATAATGATGATTTCGATCGTCCCTTTTTCTTTCCATTTGCATTTCAACAAAGAGAGCCTTTAAAGAAGTTGTATAAATTCACAAAATGATAAAAGAGATGGCAGCTTAATTATTATAGTTGAAAATTACGAAGTAAATTCCATAAAAAAGAATGCTGTATCAAACATCACATTTATTTACTTTTAGTACGGTACGCAAATATTGAAGAACATTAACGATAAATGCCTCTGATCTCTCAAAAGAAAAACCGTCAGTCCCAATGGCTCAGGTAACACATTATCATTTTACGCAACCAAATTAGTGTAATACATTGTAAGTTGCAAAATACAATCCACTATTACAACTTATTACTTTAAGAGTTTATCAATCAACATTACTTTTGCCTTTAGATTAATTCCATTAGCTTCAGTTATAACCTCTGTAAGACGGATCACCAACTAAGAACTAATGACAAATTCAAACCAGTAAAGATTATCCCAGAAATTAAATTTCATCACATAACTCAAACGTCGAGAGAATGGAAATGTCGGGCGCGACCAAGCATCAGAAAGATTTAGGCAAAGGATCTTATGATGTTCAATAACAAAATATAAGGCTACACCTTTCTTTGAAACGGGGTTTGGACCAAAAATTGTCTCCTACACTAATGCACAGAAGCATGTAAATAACATAACAACCATTGTAAACATCTCAGCTAGAACAAATGTGCAACTTAAAACATATTCAAGTTTTCAAATAAAAATGCTCAAAAATTCTTAAAACTGGAACATAGTTAAAAGACATGAGAAAGAATCTTCATTTAAGCTCCAATTACTTCAGTAGCACCTTCGACCACTGTCTCCTCAGCAGGCCTCTCCATCTTCACGCCAACATCCTCTGAATAATCACCATGAACCTAAATTGAACGGACAAGGTAAATCATAAATCAAAATTATACCAACTTTATATAAAAAATTATGGGTCCTTTCTGACAATGCAATGGGATTATTTAAAATAAATGCAGGTGCATCACTTTGCAACCAAAAAAATCTAAGTACCCATCTTTTATACCAATCAACTTCAATATAGTTGAATTTGAAACATCAAATGCATGGTCCTGGGTGTTTTACAATGTAGCAAGCCAGAGAGGGCAAGAAACATTACCTCCATCAACTTCCCAAGATCAAACTTGGGAGCTTTCAGTATCTTCACTTTGCGGATGAAAACATTTTGCAAAGGATAGATGCTTGAAGTTGCCTTCTCTATCTCTCGCCCAATCATTTCAGGAATGAACTTTTGGACAAGGTCCTTAAGATCGCAAGATGCGGCCTGTGCTACCATGATCTCCCTCATCTTGCGGCGAATCTGAAAAGATAAGAGTACCATCAACATTGCTCACATAAATGCAACGCAATCATATAAAATCAGCATCTAACAATACTTTTGAGTCCCTACATACTTGTAACACAGGTTATACATAAACACAAAACATTTTGTACAGGTGTTAGTTACCTGTCTAATTTGGCTGGATTGTGCATAGCAAGTCCTCTTAACCTGGTTTGGACGTCTTTTAGTGAACCCAATACAGAACAGCCTCAAGGTGTAGTTGTCAGTTGTTTTGACATCCACATAGGCTTCAATCAACGTTTGCCACTTCTTTACCAACGACCTCAATTTGTCTGTAGTGAAGTCCATCCCCTGAATAAATCAAATTGCTAATGTTTAGATAATTTCATTGGAACAATGAATTAGATAAGCCATAGGAAAATTTTAACATTTAAAATCAACCATACCCAGAAATTGGTGAGGACATTCTTTCCTTGAACATCTTCAGCTCTCAATCTGATTTTTCTGTAAGCATGCTCCTCCTCACCCTGAAGGTCACCTAGTGATATCTCAAAAACTCTATGCTTGAGTCCTTCTGAGGCGATCTGTCAAAATGACGAGATGTTATCATGAACTAGGTAGTTAAATTTACAATAATTACACACAAACATCAACACATTAAAAAATGGCACTTCATGCATTACCAAAACCAGATAAAACAAGGGCATTCTTTAGCATGTTACAGCACCATAACTAAAATATTCTTAGAAGATCATATGCCTAAACTAAAAACTGTACTAAATTATGAAGACTAATAAAAAACTTAAGACCAATCTATTAACAAATTAAACATTGTCTTTAGATGATAAGACTCAAAACGAATACATTTCATTTCACTCAAAATCAATTTTAGGTCAAACTTCTAACAAGAGATTAACAATACACAAAACAAAAGACAACACAACCAATATCAACTCTAACAAATCGAAAATGGTTCAGCAAAACCCTAGTTGCAATAAACAATCAACATTAAAACCCAATAGCCATTATAAACTAATAACAATTACTATCACTCCAAACACTTTGTGCTAAGGCCGAGACACGAAATGGAAACAATACTGATATAAATTCATAACAAAAAGGAAGAAAAGTACCTTGGTACCCTGAGTACGGGTAACAAGAGTCTTGCCAACGTTTCTGTTACTGAAAACAGATGGAGCTTTGATGTCATACCATTCCTTCTTGGCAAATGGATCCGCCCTGTTGCAAGAACAGAGGATAAGAAACCAACAACATGAAGACAACGACGGATCTGAAAGAAGAGAAAGTAGATTGAGATAAATGTTGCAAACAATACTCACGCCTTCTTCTTTCCTCCCTTCTTTCCCTTAGAAATCCTCTTGTTCTTTCTGCACAAAACCAAAACAACGAAAAAAAAATCAGCAAGAGAGAATTTGCTTCATGCAAATGAGTAATTGTGTCGAGAAACAGATAGGGGCGAGTTTCAGTTTGTTTACCCGACGGCCATGGTTGGGTGAGTGCAGCAGCAAACGAGTTTAGGGTTTTCTGCAGCAACTGCTGGGAGACGGCTCTGAGTGTATTTTCAAGCTCAAAACCCTATTTTGGTTTGAGCATTTATATAGCTCTAAGTAGATATGTTTCTCCTTTGGAGGGTTGTACTTTGGGAGGGTTCTTTCTGCTTTAGAGAGTTGTACCTTGCCCCGCGAGGGGAGTGATTGTAATTAAATCATATTTAAGGGGATGGTGGTGTAATTTACAAATAAGTTTAGTATCATTTGAACTGAACCTGTTAAACTTTTGAGTGAATCTTATTTTCAAGTAAAATTTATTAATTAAAAATAATTCTTAAATGTATTTTTTTGTTTGATGACCCGGGTGTCAGAGCCACCATGTGTATATCTTAATTAATCCTCGGGACAAGCTCATTGAACATCCTGCAAAGCCATAGATGTTGTACTTGACCCCAAAATGGTTCAATTCAAAAAGTCGATGAAGAGAATAAATATTCTTGACTGTCAGTCAATCTCTTAAGTTTTCTTAAATGTATTTAATCAAATGTACTTAACATAAAGCAAATTTATCACTATAACCCTTCCTAACCAAGTCAATCGCAGTAGCAATGAGGATTTATGGTTGTGATTCGGCGTATAGAAATAAAATCATCTAAAATTCATTAATCAAATTCAACGAGTTCAAATTTTTTGGCAATTGAACATTAATATTTCAAGATAGATTGATCGAATAACAGAAGATTTCGTATATTAGATTAATGAATGAGATCGTACACTTTCTTGATTAGGTTAAAAAGCGTGGATAAACAAAACATTTGAGACGTTCAATAAATTGTACAATAATTTATGAATACTCTTCTTCACCATTCATTATAATATTGCAGTATTTGTCTAGTTATTTAAACTTTTTTTAGAATTTAATACCAATTTTCGTATTAATTTTCTTATAAACTCATCTAGGCAAAGACAAATTGGGCTGGAACCCAGGTAAATTGGGCCGGGTTTCTTTTGCCCATCCCAAAATGTACGATATGCCGTTACCTTCATTGCTCCTTGAAACACAATCACCGTCATAATCCTTGGTGTTACTGTATATATTTCTTGAAAATATTTTTCAATGAAAAAAACATATCCAACTAAAAAATTGAAGTCAAATTTCCTAATAATTGATATGATAAAAAAGGAAAAAGAAACAATTAGCTGTGACACAACATCTGGTGTCCTTAGGAAGGAGTAAATATCCCTTTCATTGAGTTACACCTTCCCTTTCTTCTTTACTGTCACCTCACAAATTCATCAACTAGTCTACCATTATCCAATACTTTTTTTTTTTTTATTTGTTTTAATGATCGGAAGTCTTCTGATCAATTTACACATACTTTAACTAATCTCTTGAAATCTTAGAGTTATTGATCAGGTAAGAGTTTTAATAGCTATTTCCATTGACAACTGAAGAGGTATTCGAACTCAAGGCTTCTTGAAATCGAACCATTCGGTTACCGAGAGATAATTACCATTATCTAATAATCATTTTGTCATAACCTATTTCTATGTTTTTATTTTTTATCTAATAATTGATAATTCCGTCAATAGATTAGAAGACGACGTACGTTAATGTTTGGCCAGTAGTTAATTAAATTAAAAAATTGATTAATTGGCTTTGAATTTTTATCTGATTTCATAATTGTGATAAGCAGGATCCAGGACTGTTCTATTAAGGTTTATATAATTGCTATTTAATCCGTGAGTGAATATGACATGCATGGGTAGGTATAACTGACATGACAGTCTCAAAAAAAAATTCAACAAGTAATCATCATTGGACAGAAACCTCGCTGAAACTTTCATCTCCAAACCCAGAATTATACAATACATTACAGACTGGTTATTCAATTTAATTTGGGAAGTAATAAATTAACAAAAACAGAACTATATATTTCTCCTATATATATCTCTCTGTGTCTGATCATGGATAATGTTTCACTGGCGAGGGTGGTGGTGAACACTCCTTTGGCGGTGGTGGTGGAGGCGGAGGTGGTGGATACTTCTTTGGCGGTGGTGGTGGAGGCGGAGGTGGTGGAGGTGGAGGTGGAGGTGGTGGAGGTGGAGGTGGTGGAGGCGGAGGAGGTGGAGGTGGAGGTGGAGGTGGAGGTGGAGGAGGTGGAGGTGGAGGTGGTGGAGGTGGTGGTGGTGGAGGACTTCTGGATGAGCAACCAAAGGCGCCACAATCGACAGGATAGGCATAAAATGACTTACATTCTTCAGGTGATCGTTGAAGTGGCCTGTCAGGAATACAATTCTTCGTGTCATTTTTAGCTGGTAATTTGAGACACGTTGACTCACTGCAGAAGTAATTATCAGAGAATGTGAAATTCTCCAAGTTTGGCAGTGAGCAAATACTCTCAGGAATTTGACCAGAAAATTTATTATGAGCCACATTTAGCTGCTTCAAATTCTTCATTTCCCCCATGGACTCTGGTAAAAAGCCAACCAACCCGTTGAAACTAACATCAAACACTGTCACTTCCTTTAACAACCCGACATCTTCCGGCAAACAACCAGTCAATCCCATGTTAATGAACAAAATCTCTTGAAGAGTCTGCGCCATTTTCGTCAGACTGGAGGGTATGCAGCCAGTCCCACTGAAGTCATTATTTGCTAAGACGATAACAGAAACAGTAGAATTACCAATGTTTTCCGGTATGGATGTTCGGAACTTGTTGCTGTTGATAAACAAGGCATCAAGTTTTAAATCAAAGAGTTTTGAGGGGACATCACCTTGGAATTCATTGAATCGGATATCAAGAAACCTGAGTGAAGGTAAACAAAGAAGAACCGAAGGAAACTGACCGGCGAATTGGTTATTGCTAATATCAAGCTCATAAAGAAGCTTCATATTACGGAACGAATCAGGAACTGAACCACAAAAGCGATTAGAGTTTATGTGGAAGAGAGAGAGGTCCGTAAGGAGGCCAAGCTCTTTAGGCAAATATCCTGAAATGTTTGCATGGTTCAGGTCTATTCCGGCAACCGTAAAAGTGCCCGGATCATCCGGGGCAGGCGCACAATAAACACCGGTATAGTTGCAGACCTCAGGGCCGCACCAGTTGCCGGTGAAATTTAGAGGGTCAGAGGAAATGGCATGTTTCCAAGCTTGGAGGGCTTTGTAAGCGTTGGAGAGTCTGGAATTTTGTACGGATGGAGGAGAATTGGAAGCTTGGGAAGAAGGTAGAGAGAGCAAGAATAAGATGGTGATGATATTGATGGCCCAAAGGGCGAAATTCTGACAAGGAGATGCCATAGATGAAGTTCAAATGGGGCGTAATTTGTTGAATGAGGAGATATAAATCAAGGATTTATATGGGGAGACGGCTACACAACTCATTGAATTAAATAAGGTTAAACGTTGCGATCAGTGATTTTAAACGTAAAGAATTGCATGGTCTACTATTTCAATGGTTCAAAACTTGACTTTACTATATAAATATCAGATAATTATTAAAGAAATGGAGGCAATATTAGCGGATTACAGACGGGATATAACTTTGAATTTGACTTCGTTAATCAAGAATGTTACTTCCTTTTGTCCTTGCCCTGTTAGTTTTATCGGTTTTTCATTTCAGTTTGGTTGATAGTTGGAAGGAAACCGGTGTGTTGCTCAACAAAAACGCGGAGTTTTATTAGCTGTATGCTGTATGTACAGTATAATTATGGCCTAAAGGAGGAAAAAAAAAGAGTTAGACAACATATAATTATCTGATAAAAACTATGTCTATGAATTTATTTATTTTCTCTTCAATCCACTAGTGTTATTTAAAGCAAATGTGACATATTTTAATTATAGAGATATGGGGGGTAATATAATATATGATATATTACTGAGACTTTCATTAGTGGGGGCGTAATAGAGTAGACTTATTTAACCGATTTATGGAAAATATTGGGTTATAGACTTAGAAAAAGACTAAAAGATCGATGACATTGATGTAGCAAAACTATGGAATAATATTAAAATTTTATGACAAAGCCCGTGGGGTTCGTTTCCAAACACCGGGTTCAATTCCAACTTTAGTCTTCGGTTTTTGCTACCCGAGAACCTGGCCATTCCGCCCCTAGTTTCATTTTGAATTAATTGCTATTATAATTTACAAAAAAATATAAAATTAATAATTTACTCTGATATTATATAAAATAAAGCCTAGTTGAATAAGCTTTTGGGTTTATTGTAAGGTCCAACTCCGATTTGGGGGCATGGGCCCAATTTATGGTTTGGGCTTTCTTGCTATCTCCAATCTACATTAATTAATAAATTTATATATTATAATGTTAAAACCCTGAGATTTGATTCGATAACAGAGACATTTAAAAAAAAAACAAAAATCCTCATGGTGTTAGTGAAACCATTAATAAGCTCTTAGAACTTACACTATTGTGAGTTATTGAGTATTTATGGAAGTGTTCTCCTTATTTATTTTAGAGTTAACGACTTTTTTCCCCCCAAATAATGGTTTAATGACACTTTCCTACACACAGACTTTTAAAATACTACTTTACTATCCAAATTTATATTCCGACAGAAAAATGAGATCAAACTCGGTCTAGACTATTAGGATTTTTGAAGATAGGAGGTCGATGAGTCTTTTGGTGGTTGGGATTGATAGGAATTTGACTTGGGAGAGGCAGTTGCGCAAACCCTAATTACTCGATTTTTGGTGATTGCTGGGGTCGGTGGGAGTAGGGTTTGAGGGGTTTTGGTGAGTAATGATCGGAGAAGAGAATGGTGATGGTATGGGGTTGTAACAATGTTGGAATCGAAAACAAAATATAAATTTAGATAATAAAGTAATATTTTAAAAGTTTATGAATGGGAAAGTGTCATTAAACCATTATTTGGGTGCAAAAAAGTAATTTTCTTTTTATTTTAATACCTAAAACCTAATAACAGTAAATTTTTGCTATTGAATCAAAGCTTAGGGGTCAATCTAACTCTACATTATAATACTTTTTTTTTTTTTTTTTCATATTCTAAATAGTAAATACTACGGATATAATTAGTAATTATTCATAAATATTCACATCACAAAATTAATTCAATTGACTCTATAAGTAAATTGAGGTATGTATAAATACTAGATTGCATTAGTAGAAATTCTACAGGACCAAGGTAGAACGGTTGCATGTATATAAAAAAATCGCAGTATGCCATGATATTGATTTTTATACTTTATACATTATTCGTAAAACAATTGCATTAAAGTTGATATATTCAAAAAATTTAAAAAACACTATAAATTCATATATTGGTCAAACCATTAATGTACCACAACTTTTTAGCGTAATTTTGTAATCAATAATTGATTTAATGTGAAATATTAGTTTAATAGTTAGTTTAATAGTTGACAAGTTTGTATTAAGAATAATCATGTATGAAATTATTGTTTTTTTTTTTTTTTTTTTTTTTATGATCAGGTGTGTCCATATAACTTTCGCATATCTCAACTAATTCTCTGAGAGTCTGAGACCTGGAATTATTGGCCAGGTAAGAACTTCAGTGACTACCCCTATTAGTAACTGAGGATTGACTCGAACTCAAAATCTCTTGAGTAGTAATACACCCAAAAGTTCCTATCGAACTTACCCCTATTAGTAACCCTAGTTAGTAAATTCACGCGTTATGCATGAATTATACACCCAGCCGTATAATTTGTGTATTATTGTGAACTGCCATATTTTATCAATCCAGCCGTATTATTCACAAATTATATGCCTCGACTATATTATTCGTTAATGATTCCCGTATTTTTCATTGTTTGCCGTATCATACCCATAAAATTCTCGTATCCTTTTTTTGTCGTACCTGTATATTTGAAATGTTATATAGATTTTAACCAAATGATCCATGAAAAGTGCTAAAACTATGATTGATATTGCCATATTTTTTAAAACGTATTATTGATAATGTGCCGTATTAAACTCGTATATACCCGCACCGTATTTTTTCCGTATCCGAATTTTATGACCGAATTTTTACAAACGTATTTTTTCATCATTTACCGTATCATATCCATAAAATTCTCGTACCCCTTTTTTGCCGTATCCGTATTTACTAACTAGGTTAGTAACCGAGGAGGGACTCAAACTCAGGATCTCTTGAGTAGCATATATCCAAAACTCAGGATCTCTTGAGTAGTATATATCTAAAACTCAGGATCTCTTGAGTAGTATATATCCAAGAGTCCCTATCGAATTGAAATTATTGATTCCCTAAACCAATAAAATTAAGATTTGTATTTCAGTATTTGAAACATTCATTTACTTTATTAATATTAGTCTTTTTTCAACATCATGCAGAGACTTCACAATTTGTAGCACTTGTTCTGTCTCATGATTTCACACACAACCAACTGAAGAAATTTTCAATTAACTAAAAAGCTGAAAAGTGGTCCTTCTGAGATTTGCAACGTGATGCTTTTGAGACTTTTTCATAGAGAATAAGAAATTTCCCCTTCACTATCGTACTCGGATTATGTTTTCTTCCTATCTCTTTCTCTCATTAATTTCCAAATGATACTCTTTCATATTCTATTATATGTTTGCTGTCTTCACCACGTTTATGGAAGAAAAAAGAAAACAGATTGACGTTTATTTGTAGCACAATTCAACTGAAATGAATTCACAACCGCACAATTACAAGTAGAATAGTGCGACGAGGGCGTCGCAGCATTAGGTGCGGGAGAATGTCACACCAGCCTGCTTGCCCAAGCATGCTGCACGTTACTTACTGATTAAGTATACTTCAGGGAAGCAAACTTAAGAGCTAAGTTAACTTAGGCTAAGTTAACGACTCAGCAACTAGGTTCGGCGACTAAGCACCTTCGTTTCCAGGTTGCTCCAATGCTCGCTACCCACGAGCTTCGTTTCAAGGCTGCACCAATGCTCGACACCCATGTAGCTTAGTCCATATTCATTTGAGGAGTTTGAGCCTAAATAGGCAACTCCACCATGTAAAGTTCATAACTGAATTCCAGCAATAACAAGATTTATATTTTCTCTATACTTCTCTCTCATTTACATCTTTAGCTTGTGAGTTTTGTGTGAGGCTTAGGCTGCTTACTCATTTTGCGAGTTAAGGCCGCACGAACTTAGCAAAGAAGTTAAGTGCGTGACATTAGGCTCCGTTTGTTTTATTATTCCTATCCATATTCCCATCCTATTCCCAAAATATTTGTTTGTTTTATTATTTGAGAAATACATTTCATTTTTTTAATTACTTTTAAACCTTAAGTATATTAATTTAATTAAACACCCCTTAGAAAAAAAAGTTTAAAATTAACAAAACACCCCCACCCACTTAGTTGCCAGATTTCGGAATCTCACACGTCGTAGAAACGATCGAAATGATCGTAATTCACCGATATGGCCTTTTCTGGTCAGATCTACACTGATCTGACAGGAAAAAGCCAGATCTGACGGCCAAATCTGGCCTTTTGCGATCGTTGAACGCAAGATCTGACTGAAAAGGTCATATCACGCACACCGGCCAGATCCTCGGTTTATGTCGTAACGCCATTTTCTGGCCAGATTCTAACGGTGGTGGCCGGAATCTGGCACTGTGGGTAGGTGGGGGTGTTTTCCTTATTTTACAAATTTTTTATATTAGGATGTTTAGTTAAATTAGCAAACCTAGAGGTTTTTTTGTGATTTTTAAATTTTATCTCGTAATACTCACTCTATCTACAACTACATAATTTTTTCAAAATCCTACCAAAATAACAAAACGAATGGATCCTTAATTATTATAGTGAAAATACGAAAGTAATTCCATAAAAAAGAAGGCCGTATCAAACATCACTTTATTTACTTTTAGTACGGTAGGCAAATATTGAAGAACATTAACGATAAATGCCTCTGATCTCTCAAAGAAAAACCGTCAGTCCCAATGGCTCGGTAACACATTTCATTTTACGCAACCAAATTAGTGTAATACATTGTAAGTTGCAATACAATCCACTATTACACTTATTACTTTAAGAGTTTATCAATCAACATTACTTTTGCCTTTAGTTAATTCCATTAGCTTCATTTATAACCTCTGTAAGACGGATCACCAACTAAGAACTAATGACAAATTCAAACCAGTAAAGATTATCCCAGAAATTAAATTTCATCACATAACTCAAACGTCGAGAGAATGGAAATGTCAGGCGCTACCAAGCATCAAAAGATTTAGCTAAGGTTCTTATGATGTCAATGAATCAATAACAAAATATAAGGCTACACCTTTCTTTGAAACGGGTTTGGACCAAAAATTGTCTCCTACACTAATGCACAGAAGCATGTAAATAACATAACAACCATTGTAAACATCTCAGCTAACAAATGTGCAACTTAAAACTATTCAAGTTTTCAAACAAAAATGCTCAAAAATTCTTAAAACTGGAACATGTTAAAAGACATGAAAAGAATCTTCATTTAAGCTCCAATTCTTCAGTAGCACCTTCGACCACTGTCTCCTCAGCAGCCTCCTCATCTTCACGCCAACATCCTCTGAATAATCACCATGAACCTAAAACGACAAGGTAAATCATAAATCAAAATTATACCAACTTCATATAAAAAATATGGGTCCTTTCTGACAATGCAATGGGATTATTTAAAATAAATGCAGGGCATCACTTTGCAACCAAAAAATCTAAGTACCCATCTTTTATACCAATCAACTTCAATATAGTTGAATTTGAAACATCAAATGCATGGTCCTGGGTGTTTTACATGTAGCAAGCCAGAGAGGGCAAGAAAAATTACCTCCATCAACTTCCCAAGTCAAACTTGGGAGCCTTCAGTATCTTCACTTTGCGGATGAAAACATTTTGCAAGGGATAGATGCTTGAAGTTGCCTTCTCTATCTCTCGCCCAATCATTTCAGGAATGACTTTTGGACAAGGTCCTTAAGATCGCAAGATGCGGCCTGTGCTACCATGATCTCCCTCATCTTGCGGCGAATCTGAAAAGATAAGTACCATCACATTGCTCACATAATGCAACGCAATCATATAAAATCAGCATCTAACAATACTTTGAGTCCCTACATACTTGTAACACAGGTTATACATAACACAAAACATTTTGTACAGTTGTTAGTTACCTGTCTAATTTGGCTGGATTGTGCATAGCAAGTCCTCTTAACCTGGTTTGGACGTCTTTTAGTGAACCCAATACAGAACAGCCTCAAGGTGTGTTGTCAGTTGTTTTGCATCCACATAGGCTTCAATCAACGTTTGCCACTTCTTTACCAACGACCTCAATTTGTCTGTAGTGAAGTCCATCCCCTGAATAAATCAATTGCGAATGTTTAGATAATTTCATTGGAACAAGAATTGATAAGCCATAGGAAAATTTTAACATTTAAAATCAACCATCCCAAATTGGTGAGGACATTCTTTCCTTGAACATCTTCACTCTCAATCTGATCTTTCTGTAGCATGCTCCTCCTCACCCTGAAGGTCGCCAGTGATATCTCAAAAACTCATGCTTGAGTCCTTCTGACGCGATCTGTCAAAATGACGAGATGTTATCATGAACTAGGTAGTTAAATTTACAATAATTACACACAACATCAACACATTAAAAAATGGCACTACATGCATTACCAAAACCAGATGAAACAAGGCATTCTTTAGCATGTTACAGCACCATAACTAAAATATCTTAGAAGATCATATGCCTAACTAAAATATACTAAGTTATGAAGACTTAAAAACTTAAGACCAATCTATTACAATTAAACTTGTCTTTAGATGATAAGACTCAAAACGAATACATTCATTTCACTCAAAATCATTTAGGTCAACTTCTAACAAGAGATATAATACACAAAACAAGACAACACAACCAATATCAACTCTAACGCGAAAATGGTTCGCAAAACCCTAATGCTAAACAATCACAAAACCCAATAGCCATTATAACAATAACATTACTATCACTCCACACCTTTGTGCCAAGTCCAAGCCACGAAATGGAAACAATACGGATATAAATCATAACAAAAGGAAGAAAAGTACCTTGGTACCCTGAGTACGGTAACAAGAGTCTTGCCAACGTTTCTGTTACTGAAAACAGATGGAGCTTTGATGTCATACCAGTCCTTCTTGGCAAATGGATCCGCCCTGTTGCAAGAACAGAGGATAAGAACCCAACACATGAAGACAACGACGATCTAAAGAAGAGAAGTAGATTGAGTAAATGTTGTAAACAATACTCACGCCTTCTTCTTTCCTCCCTTCTTCCCTTAAAATCCTCTTGTTCTTTCTGCACAAAACCAAAACAACGAAAAAAAATACACAGAGAGAATTTGCTTCATGCAAATGAGTAATTGTGTCGAGAACAAATAGGGTCAGTTTCAGTTTGTTTACCCGACGGCCATGGTTGGGTGAGTGCAGCGCAAACGAGTTTAGGGTTTTCTGCACAACTGCTGGGAGACGCTCTGAGTGTATTTTCAAGCTCAAAACCTATTTTGGTTTGAGCATTTATATATCTCTAAGTAGATATGTTTTCTCCTTTGGAGGGTTGTACTTTGGGAGGGTTCTTTCTGCTTTAGAGAGTTGTACCTTGCCCCGCGAGGGGAGTGATTGTAATAAATCATATTTAGGGGATGGTGGTGTAATTTACAAATATTTTGTATCATTTGAACTGAACCTGTTAAACTTTTGAGTGAATCTTATTTTCAAGTAAAATTATAATTAAAAATAATTCTTAAATGTATTTTTTTGTTTGATGACCCGGTGTTCAGAGCCCCCATGGTATATCTTAATTAATCCTCGGGACAAGCTCATTGAACATCCTGCAAAGCCATAGATGTTGTACTTGACCCCAAAATGGTTCAATTCAAAAGTCGATGAAGAGAAAATATTCTTGACTGTCAGTCATCTCTTAAGTTTTCTTAAATGTATTTAACAAATGTACTTAACATAAAGCAAATTTATCACTATAACCCTCCTAACCAAGTCAATCGCAGTAGCAATGAGGATTTATGGTTGTGATTCGGCGTAAGAAATAAATCATCTAAAATTCATTAATCAAATTCAACGAGTTCAAATTTTTTGGCAATTGAACATTAATATTTCAGTAGATTGATCGAATAACAGAAGATTTCGTATATTAGATTAATGAATGAGATCGTACACTTTCTTGATTAGGTTAAAAAGCGGGATAAACAAAACTTGAGACGTTCAATAAATTGTACAATAATTTATAATACTCTTCTTCACCATTCATTATATATTGCGTATTTGTCTAGTTATTAACTTTTTTTAGAATTTAATACCAATTTTCGTATTAATTTCTATAAACTCATCTAGGCAAAGACAAATTGGGCTGGAACCCAGGTAAATTGGGCCGGGTTTCTTTTGCCCATCCCAAAATGTACGATATGCCGTTACCTTCATTGCTCCTTGAAACACAATCACCGTCATAATCCTTGGTGTTACTGATATATTTCTTAAAAATATTTTTCAATGAAAAAATATACCCAACTAAAAAATGAAGTCAAATTTCCTAATATTGATATGATAAAAAGGAAAAAGAAACAATTAGCTGTGACACAACATCTGGTGTCCTTAGGAAGGAGTAAATATCCTTTCATTGAGTTACCCCTCCCTTTCTTCTTACTGTCACCTCACATTCATCAACTAGTCTACCATTATCCAATACTTTTTTTTTTTATTTGTTTTAATGATCGGAAGTCTTCTGATCAATTTACACATACTTTAACTAATCTCTTGAAATCTTAGAGTTATTGATCAGGTAAGAGTTTTAATAGCTATTCCATTGACAACTGAAGAGGTATTCGAACTCAAGGCTTCTTGAAATCGAACCATTCGGTTACCGAGAGATAATTACCATATCTAATAATCATTTTGTCATAACCTATCTCTATGTTTTTATTTTTATCTAATAATTGATATTCCGTCAATGATTAGAAGACGACGTCGTTAATGTTTGGCCAGTAGTTAATTAAATTAAAAATTGATTAATTGGCTTTGATTTTTATCTGATTCATAATGTGATAAGCAGGATCCAGGACTGTTCTATTAAGGTTTATATAATTGCTATTAATCCGTGAGTGAATATGACATGCATGGGTAGGTATAACTGACTGACATCTCAAAAAAAAATTCAACAAGTAATCATCATTGGACAGAAACCTCGCTGAAACTTTCATCTCCAAACCCAGAATTATACAATAACTTACAGACTGGTTATTCAATTTAATTTGGAAGTAATAAATTAACAAAAACAGAACTATATATTTCTCCTATATATATATCTGTGTCTGATCATGGATAATGTCACTGGCGAGGGTGTGGTGGACACTTCTTTGGCGGTGGTGGTGGAGGCGGAGGTGGTGGATACTTCTTTGGGGGTGGGGTGAGGGCGGAGGTGGTGGTGGAGGTGGAGGAGGAGTGTGGAGGCGGAGGAGGTGGTGGAGGTGGAGGTGGAGGAGGTGGAGGTGGTGGTGGTGGTGGTGGAGGACTTCTGGATGAGCAACCAAAGGCGCACAATCGACAGGATAGGCATAAAATGACTTACATTCTTCAGGTGATCGTTGAAGTGGCCTGTCAGGAACAATTCTTCGTGTCATTTTTAGCTGGTAATTTGAGACACGTTGACTCACTGCAGAAGTAATTATCAGAGAATGTGAAATTCTCCAAGTTTGGCAGTGAGCAAATACTCTCAGGAATTTGACCAGAAAATTTATTATGAGCCACATTTAGCTGCTTCATTCTTCATTTCCCCATGGACTCTGGTAAGGGCCAACCAACCCGTTAAGACTAACATCAAACACTGTCATTTCTTTAACAACCCATATCTTCCGGCAAACAACCAGTCAATCCCATGTTAATGAACAAAATCTCTTGAAGAGTCTGCGCCATTTTCGTCAGACTGGAGGGTATGCAGCCAGTCCCACTGAAGTCATTATTTGCTAAGACGATAACAGAAACAGTAGAATTACCAATGTTTTCCGGTATGGATGTTCGGAACTTGTTGCTGTTGATAAACAAGGCATCAAGTTTTAAATCAAGAGTTTTGAGGGGACATCACCTTGGAATTCATTGAATCGGATATCAAGAAACCTGAGTGAAGGTAAACAAAGGAAACCGAAGGAAACTGACCGGCGAATGGGTATTGCTAATATCAAGCTCAAAAGAACCTTCATATTACGGAACGAATCAGGAACTGAACCACAAAGCGATTAGAGTTTATGTGGAAGAGAGAGAGGTCCGTAAGGAGGCCAAGCTCTTTAGGCAAATATCCGAAATGTTTGCATGGTTCAGGTCTATTCCGGCAACCGTAATGGTGCCCGGATCATCCGGGGCAGGCGCACAATAAACACCGGTATAGTTCAGACCTCAGGGCCGCACCAGTTACCGGTGAAGTTTAGGGTCAGAGGAGATGGCATGTTTCCAAGCTTGGAGGGCTTTATAAGCGTTGGAGAGTCTGGAATTTTGTACGGATGGAGGAGAATTGAAGCTGGAAAGGTAGAGAGAGCAAGAATAAGATGGTGATGATTTGATGGCCCAAAGGCGAAATTCGACAAGATGCCATAGATGAAGTTCAAATGGGGCGTATTTGTTGAATGAGGAGATATAAATCAAGGATTTATATGGGAGACGGCTACACAACTCATTGAATTAAATTAGGTTAAATGTTTCGATCAGTGATTTTAAACGTAAAGAATTGCATGGTCTACTATTTCAATGGTTCAAAACTTGACTTTACTATATATCAATATCAGATAATTATTAAAGAAATGGGGCAATATTAGCGATTACAGACGGGACATAACTTTGAATTTGACTTCGTAATCAAGAATGTTACTTCCTTTTGTCCTTGCCCTGCTAGTTTTATCGGTTTTTCATTTCAGTTTGGTTGATAGTTGGAAGGAAACCGGTGTGTTGCTCAACAAAAACGCGGAGTTTTTATAGCTGTATGCTGTATGTACAGTATATTATGGCCTAAAGGAGAAAAAAAAAAAAAAAAAAAGAGTTAGACAACATATAATTATCTGATAAAAACTATGTCTATGAATTTATTTATTTTCTCTTCAATCCACTAGTGTATTTAAAGCAAATGTGACAATTTTAATTATAGAGATATGGGGGTAATATATATTATATTACTGAGACTTTCATTAGTGGAGGCGTAATAGAGTAGACTTATTTAACCGATTTATGGAAAATATTGGGTTATAGACTTAGAAAAAGACTAAAAGATCGATGACATTGATGTAGCAAAACTATGGAATAATATTAAAATTTTATGACAAAGCCCGTGGGGTTCGTTTCCACACCGGTTCAATTCCAACTTTAGTCTTCGGTTTTTGCTACCCGAGAACCTGGCCATTCCGCCCCTAGTTTCATTTTGAATTAATTGCTATTATAATTTACAAAAATATAAAATTAATAATTTACTCTGATATTATATAAAATAAAGCCTACAATATACAGAGTTTATATTTTCTCTATACTTCTCTCTCGTTTACATACTTTAAGCCTGTGAGTTTGTGTGAGCGTTAGGCTGCTTAGCTCATTTCTGACGAGTTAAGGCCGCACGAACTTAGCAAAGAAGTTAAGTGCGTGACAAGTGGTATCAGAGCCTCGGTTAGCATAACCTTGGTTTTCATTCAATGGCAAAGGATACTGTCGCTTCGAAGGGAACCAAGACGGCAGAGATGGAGACTTCCCAAGAACGTGGTCGTCCGGAGAAAGTCGACCCGAACCCCAACCCCTCAAGGCAGAGAGGTAAGTCCAAAGATTTTCTTTCCAGTTTTGACTCACGCTTATCTCGTGTAGAAGAAAGGGTGAGCACGCAGTCGGAGGATCTAGATCATCGTGTGGATGATCTAGAGTCTGAGGTTTCCGAAACCCACACTGTCGTGAAAGCTATGTTGCTTCAAATGGAAGAGTCGCTCAGGACTGAAATGGGGAGAATCCGTGAGGAGTTCGTAGGGGAGCTTGCCAAAACCCGTCATGTGTTCCAAACCGAAATCAACAGCACACTTGTTCGTTTAGACGAGATGCAAGCTGATTTAGCGCGATGCAAGCACGGCATGGTTGCAAGGACCGGCAGCAACGTCATTGAAAGCCAAAGGATTGACGTCCCAAGGCCTAGAAGTTTTGGTGGCTCACGCAAGGCACAAGAGGTTGACAACTTCCTGTGGGACTAGACAAGTACTTCGGGGTCGTAGGCGTCACGGAGGAAAGCTCGAGGATTGAAATCTGCAGTCCTCTATCTCACAGACACCGCAAGGTTGTGGTGGAGGAGACGAGAAGGAAGGAGACATCGAAAAAGGTATTTGCACTATCTCTACTTTTAATGATTTTAAAAGAGAGCTTAAACGGCAGTTTTACCCGGAGAATGTCGAGGATGACGCAAGAGCTCGCTTGCGAAGGATCAAGCAAACAGGTACAATTCGTGACTATATCAAGGACTTCACCGACTTGATACTAGAGATCCCGGAGATGTCCGACAAGGACTCACTCTTCAATTTCATGGATGGGTTGCAATCATGGGTGAAAACAGAGCTAAGGTGTCGGGGAGTGCAAGATCTTACCACGGCCATAGCAGTTGCTGAAAGTTTGATTGATTACAGCACCCAAAAAGAATTTACCGGCAAATCCAAAGATAAGAAGGGCAGCTTTGTTAAAGGTGCGGGAGACAGGGGGCAATCCAAGGAGAGCAACCGAGACACCCGCCAAGACTACTCCTCATCCAAAGGTAAAGATAAGGGCAAACGTTGGGACAAGAGCGCAATCAAACCCCGCAACAACTGCTTCATTTGCAATGGACCTCATTGGGTGAAAGACTGTCCGGAGAAGAAAGCTCTTACTTCCCTCATAGCTAAGCATCAGAAGGGCAAGCAAGCCGAAAGCAGTAGTGATGGAGCACATATGGGATCGATGCAACTACTCAATGGGATTCAATCCGCACCAAAAACCCAAGCCAAAGGGTTGCTCTATGTTGATATGGCCATCAATGGGAAGGCCACCAAAGCCATGGTAGATACGGGAGCTTCGCATAATTTCATTTCAGTAAGCGAAGCACGTCGACTAGGCATCAAGGCTTCAGGAGGTGGAGGCACCATCAAGGCAGTCAACTCAGTGGCACAACCGATACATGGAGTGGCTCGACATGTCAGAACCACAATGGGAACTTGGTCCGGCTACTTAGATTTCTCAGTTGCACCGATGGATGACTACCAAGTTGTCCTTGGCTTGGAGTTCATGGAACAAGTCAAGGCGTTTCCCTTGCCATCAACCAACACCATGTGTATCATGGACGGGGAACAAGCTTGTGTGTTGCCCACTAGCCGTTCTATCAAGCCGGAGACAACAACACTCTGGGCTATGCAGTTCAAGAAAGGCATCAAGAAGAAAGAGGAAAGCTAATTGGCCATCCTTAAGCAATTTGACGACGAGGAGCCAATCCCGCCAGAGGCAGTGCCCCGGGAAGTAGCACAAGTACTCGAGGAGTTTATTGATGTCTCACCAAACGAGCTGCCAAAGGAACTACCACCTAGAAGGGAGGTAGACCATCAGATTGAGCTAGAACCAGGCGCCAAGTCACCTGCCAAGGGTCCTTACCGTATGGCACCACCTGAGCTTGCGGAATGAAGGAGGCAGTTACGGGAACTACTAGATGCAGGGTTCATCAAGCCCTCCAAAGCTTCCTATGGCGCACCAGTTTTGTTTCAAAGGAAGAAGGATGGTTCCTTGCGCATGTGCATCGACTACCGAGCACTAAACAAGGTATCTGTTAAAAATAGCTATCCTATTCCTTTGATTGCCGACAGAGTCATTCGCCGACGAGGAGTGCCAAATTAATGGGAGTACTTCATCAAATGGAAGGGACTTCCCGATACTGAGGCCAGTTGGGAGACCGAAGACTCATCGTGGCAATTCCAAGACTCAATCCTGCGCTATAAGGATAGTGCGACGAGGGCGTCGCAGCATTAGGTGCGGGAGAATGTCACGACCAGCCTGCTTGCCCAAGCATGCTGCACGTTACTTACTGATTAAGTATACTTCAGGGTGAAGCAAACTTAAGAGCTAAGTTAACTTAGGGGCTAAGTTAACGACTCAGCAACTAGGTTCGGCGACTAAGCACCTTCGTTTCCAAGGTTGCTCCAATGCTCGCTACCCACGAGCTTCGTTTTCAAGGCTGCACCAATGCTCGAACCCATGTAGCTTAATAATTCATTTACTTTGAGGAGCTTGAGCCTATAAATAGGCAACTCCACCATGTAAAGTTCATAACTTGAATCCGATCAATATACAGAGTTTATATTTTCTCTATACTTCTCTCTCGTTTATAAGCTTTTAGCCTGTGAGTTTGTGTGAGCGTTAGGCTGCTTAACTCATTTCCGACGAGTTAAGGCCGCACGAACTTAGCAAAGAAGTTAAGTGCGTGACACTATGGAGAAAATATAATTGAGAAGAAAATAGTACAAAAAATACTAATAACTTGCACTGAAAAATATGATTCGATAATTTCTGCTATTGAAGAATCTATAGATTTAGAAAAATTAACACCCACTGAACTAGTGGGCTCTCTTGAAGCACATGAAAAACATTTAAATAGGCGAAATGAAAATACTACAGAAAATGCGTTTCCATCTAAACAAATAAGCGGTCTCAAAAACTAAAAGAAAGTAGGAGAAAAACAATAGAAAACTTCAAAAATCAAAATCAAAATCAAGATAAACATTTTGAAAATAAAATAAATTTTCCTCCATGTGGAATTTGCAATAGAAAAAGTCACTTGGAAAAAGATTGTTGGTTTAAAGAAAAACCACAATATAGAAACTGTAAAAAATCATGGCATATTGAAAAAGAGTGCCAATTGAAAAGAAATCATCAAGCAAATTTTTCAGAAGAAAAAGAAGAAAATTATCTTTTCCATGTCTCCTAAACTGTAACTAAAGAATAGAATAATATATGGCTTTTAGATAGTGGCTGCCGTAATCATATGACAAAAAATGAAACTATTTTTTGTAATATTGATAAAACAAAAACGAAAGTAAAAATTGGAAATGGTGAGTATGTAGAAGCAATAGGAAAAGGCACCATTGCTATTGACACAAAAAAGCGCAAGAGGTACATTAGTGAAGTACTTTTGGTTCCAAACATAACTCAAAATGTATTAAGTATTGGTCAAATGATCGAGAAAGGTTACTCCTTGCATTTTGAGGGAAAGTCCGGCACTATATATGACAAAAAGGATAAATCCCTCATAATTGCAAGAGTCAAAATGCAAGAGACTAGGTGTTTCCCTATCCAATGGAGATATGCAATTGACACAGCTATGAAGGCACAAGTGGACGAATCATTGTTGTGTCATAGAAGGTTAGGGCACTTCAACTTCCATGGGTTGAAGATCCTCCAACAAAAGAAAATGATGCGATATCTACCAACAATAAAGGAGATGGATGATACATGCAAAAGATGCATGCTCGGTAAACAACACCGACAACCTTTCCCATATGGAAAAGCCTGGAGAGCCAAGAAGCTGTTGGAGCTAGTCCATACAGACATATGCGGTCCAATGCGTACTCCATCAAATGATCAAAACAGATACTTTATCCTATTCATTGATGACTACACCAGAATGACGTGGGTTTACTTCCTACAGGAGCGATCACAAGTCTTTGGAATCTTCAAGAAGTTTAAAGCCTATGTTGAGAAACAAAGTGGTCATTACATAAAAACAATCAGAAGTGATAGAGGGAAAGAATACACCTCCAGGGAGTTCAACAAATTCTGCGAAGGAGAAGGTGTACAACATCAACTCACTGTTGGATATGCCCTAGAACAAAATGGTGTTTCTAGAAGAAAAAATAGAACCGTGATGGAGACAACAAGGGCTATGCTAATGGAGAAGGGACTTTCAAAAACCTTTTGGGCAAAAGCTGTATACATTATAGTCTACCTACTAAATAGATGTCCAACTAATGCAATAAAAGACAAGACACCAGTTGAAGCTTGGAGCGGACGCAAACCATCAGCTAAGCACCTCAGAGTCTTTGGTTGCATCTACTATGCTCACATTCTGCACACAAAAAAAAAAAAAAAAAAAAAAAAAAAAAAAAAAAAAAAAAAGGAGCAAGCTAGATGAGAAGACCGAAAAAGGAATCTTCTTAGGCTATAGTACTCAATTAAAGGGTTACTGACTTTATAGCTTAAGAACAAAGAAACTTATCATTAGCAGAGATGTCTAGTTCAACGAAGATGCGACATAAAATTGGGAGACAGAAAAGATCGAAAGGAAAAGTATCAACTTGTCGGCACCAACACATAACCAAGAAAAAGAAGAAACTGATCAGCTAGAGTCACCAACTCAAGCACCCATACAAGAATCAATCCAACAACATGAATCATCTCTTAAAGCATCACCAAAAAGAACTAGATCTATTTCAAACATATACAAAGGTGTAACTTGACTATTATGGAGCCAGAAAGCTACGAAGTAGTTTCAAAACAAGAAATATGGAGAAAAGCTATGGAAGAAGAAATAAAGATGTTAGAGAAGAACGAGACATGGGAGCTCACAAAATGTCCTCAAGACAAGAAGGTCATTGGGGTTAAGTGGGTCTACAAAACCAAACTTAACTTTAATGGCTTAATCTGGAAGAACAAAGCAAGACTTGTCGCCAAGGGATACTCACAACAATACGACATCGACTACGACAAGACATTCGCACCAGTAGCATGTCTAGACACCATTCGAGCATTGATTGCACTAGCTACATAGAAAAAGTGGAAGATCTACCAACTAGATATGAAGTCTGCATTCCTCAATGGCTATTTCCAAGAAGAGATCTATGTCAAGCAACCACAAGGGTTCGTGGTTCAAGGAAAAGAAGACAAAGTTCTGAAGTTGAAGAAGGCTTTGTACAAGTTAAAGCAAGCTCTGTGAGCCTGGTACAACAGGATTGACAATTACTTTACAGAGCAAGGATTTAGGAGGAGCTAGAGTGAGCCAACACTATACATTAAGATTGATGAAGGTACAAAAAAACACACTCATTGTCTCTCTATATGTGGATGATGTGATCTACATAGGCAATTGCAAAAAGATGGTTCGAGATTTCAAGGAAGACATGATGAGCACATTCAAGATGATAGATCTGGGTTTGATGCATTACTTTCTTGGAATCCAGATAAGCCAAAGAAAAGAAGGAATCTTTATCTGTCAAAAGAAATACACTGAAACTCTACTAAAGAAGTACAAGATGGAAGGATGCAAGACAGTTGCCATTCCACTCGACAACAATAAAGCTATGAAAAAGGAAGATGGTTCACCAAGCGCAGACTAGGAAAAATTTTGAAGCCTTATTGGGAATCTATTCTACCTAACAACCACAAGGCCAGACATCATGTACGTGACTTGTCTACTTTCAAGATTCATGTAAAGTCCAACTCAAGTTTAGTATGGAGTAGTAAAAGGAGTACTCAGATACTTACAAGGAACAAAGAACTATGACATCTCGTATGAATTCACACCTGACTTAAGACTAATTGGCTACACCGACAGTGACTAGACAAGATCCATGGATGACATGAAAAGTGCATCAGCATATGCTTTCACACTCGGTTCGGGGATATTTTCTTGGGCATCGAAGAAACAAGCAACAATTGCACAATCATCAGTAGAAGCAGAGTATATTGAAGTAGCATTAACTACAAGTCAAGCTATATGGCTAAAGCGCATACTTGAAGACATGGGAGAAACACGAACTAAGCCTACAAAGATCTACTGCGATAACAAGTCAATGATCACAATGACAAAGAATCCAATATTTCATAGTCGGACAAAGCACATTGCAATCAAGTACCACTTTCTTCGAGAAGCAACAGCTAATGAAGAAATAGAGCTCGAGTATTTGAGGACTGAGGAACAATATCAAACATCTTCACGAAAGCAATACCAAGAGGAAAGTTCGAACGATTACGAGACCTGATCAGAGTCACAAGAATGACCATCAAGGAGGAGTAATAAATTATGATGCAATCTTCTAGATCTTCTAGAAACATTAAGGGTGTGTTTGTTTTATTATTTTGAGTAGTATTTTTGAAATATTATTGATAGGTAGACCTAGGTGATTATTACAAGGTAGAATTTAAAAATTAACAAAAAAAACCCCTAGGTTTGCTAATTTAACTAAATACCCAGTATATAAAATTTTGTAAAATGATAAAAAAAACCCCCCACCACACACAGTTGCCAGATTCCGGCCACCAGCGCTGGAATCTAGCATTACAGTGCATGACCAGTTGGATCTGGCCGGTTATGCATCGAGATGACCTTTTCCAACCAGATCCATCGTGGATCTAGCCAGAAAAGGCTAGATCTGACCATCTTTGATCGTCAACGACGATCACACATGTGGTCGTCGTTGAAGACCAACTATGGCCATAGATTTGGCCGTAGATCTAGCCTTTTCCGCCCAAATCCATAGTGGATTTGGCCAGTAACTGATAGATCGGCGCACTACCGGCCAGATCCAGTAGGTAGTGCGCCATTATACCAGATTTCGGCCACCTTCCGATGGTGATGGCCGGAATCTGGCAAATGTGGGTAGATGGGGGTGTTTTCATCAATTTCTAAACTTTTTTTAGGGGTGTTTAGTTAAATTAATAAACTTAGGGGGTTTAAAATAGTTGAATAAAATATATTAGAATTTTCAGAATAGGGAAACAAACATGTATTTTAGAAATAGTATTAATAAGATAGGGAAAAATATTTAAACAAACAGACTCTAATATATTTTGTAAAATAATAATAATCAAGTAAATGAAATAATTAGAAATTAAAAAAAATGTAGAAAACTAGGGAGAACTCTAGAATATGTAGGTTAAAACCACCGACTTTACATACTATAAATAGGTTGTCTTACTCTTGTATCAACTAAGCTAACAATAATATTAAAAAAAAAAAAAAAAATTTGCAGCGCTTCTATCATAAAATCCCATCAAGTTCTCTACTATAGCCTATAACCTATAGCCTACTTTCTTTACTTCCCTAAAAATCATCACGTCACTTCACTTTTCTCTTCATCAATAAACCAACTCTACTATTTTAACTCCTTCTCAAACACTCAAAACAAGTTGTATCCCAATATCCTTTATATTTCCTATACAAATAATTATCAAGGCGCACAATGGCTTTCCACATTGGGACCTATTTTAATGGACTATAAGGCTCTCTCTCTTTCTTTCACTCCAATTCATTGATATTACATGGCAAGTAGTGACAACTAGTGGAACTAATCCACTTCCATCAATTGGAGCGACTATTAGAGGTTGATTCAGTGGCGAAAACCTTTCACCTTTATAGTTTGGCTGTAATGGATTTCGATCCTTCACCTTGTACTTGACGAATGCATTCAAACCACCTAGGATAGTTTCGTAGCTGTGATCGTACCACCAACTTAGTTGTCACCACCTCAACCGCATGATCACCACATTCCTTTTCAATCGAGTGTAGAACCAGTACGTGTTGAACCATATGGATATTCTTTCTTTCAAAAGGGTGAATTGGAACGCATGGTGAGGGACATGCATGATAGTGACATCATTCGACCAAGCCGTAGCCCTTTTTCATCACCGGTTTTGTTTATCAAGAAGAAGGATAGACCTTGGCAGTTTTGTGTGGATTACCGTGCCCTTAATCACATTATAATCCTCGATAAGTTCCCTATTTCGATAGTGGATGTAACGGACTGTCTGGCTCTGACACCCTGACTGGCCCGGCCATGGAGTTCACACAGCTCCTTACGTGGAAGGTATTGTCCCCCCCCCCCCCTTCCCCTTAAGCGATTTCTTTCGCCTCTCCCACCACTTGAACCCAAGACCAAGGGGCTATAGTTAATTGGGAAGCATGGTGAATACCAAATTAACTATAGCCCCTTGGTCTTAGGTTCAAGTAGTAGGAGAGGCGAAGAAATCCCTTAAGGGGGGCGGGTGGGACAGTACTACGTAGAATGGTCACGAAAGTGGGTGCTTTGTGATCCCCAACCGGGCTCACGGTTAGATTGGGTCGTGACAGTGGATGAATTGCTCGAGGGGGGGGGGGGGGGGGGTGGGACAGTACTAAGTAGAATGGTCATGAAAGTGGGTGCTTTGTGATCCCCAATCGGGCCCACGGTTAGATTGGGTCGTGACAGTGGATGAATTGCTCGATAAGTTATTTGGTGCCACAATTTTTTTAAAAATTGATCTTCGTTTTGGATACCATCAGATTCGCATGATAGAATTCAACATTCCCAAGACTGCCTTCTATACACATGACGACTATTATGAGTTTGTTGTCATGCCTTTTGGCAACAACAACATTACAGCCACCTTCTAGTCTATAATGAAATATGTGCTTTGACTATACCTCAGAAAATTCATAATCATATTCTTTGATGACATACTTGTTTACAGTAAGGGGGTGTTGGATCATGTGGATCACCTTTCTATTATGCTCAGTTGCCTGCGTGATAATTGGTTTAATACGAAGCGCGAGAAGTGCT
This sequence comes from Pistacia vera, assembly GCF_008641045.1. Classification (NCBI taxonomy): domain Eukaryota; kingdom Viridiplantae; phylum Streptophyta; class Magnoliopsida; order Sapindales; family Anacardiaceae; genus Pistacia; species Pistacia vera. The sequence continues at coordinate 45,168 of NW_022196265.1, forward strand.
CTTTTGCCATTAACCATATTGAGTATTTGGGACATATTGTATTTGGTGCTGGCGTTGAACCGAATCCTTCCAAGATTCAGGCAATGTTGGATTGGCCCCTTCCCACCTGATTAGGCAACTACGTGGCTTCCTTGGCCTGACCAGGTACTACCACTGGTTTGTGCATGCCTACACCACCATTGCTGGGCCTTTGACATCACTCTTGCAAAAAGATAAATTTGTATGGTTCATGGATGCCCAAACAACCTTTGACAAACTCAAGAATGCCCTAACCACTGCACTAGTATTGGCTTTGCCTAATTTTAAGGAGGTGTTTATTGTCAAAGTTAACACTTCTAGGGTTGGTGTTAGGGCTGTATTGATACAAAATTAATGTCCCGTAACTTATTTCGACAAGAAAATATCAGGTCATCTACAGCGTGCTTCAGTGTATGTGCGTGAATTATATGTTGTCACCGAATCAGTCATGCGTTGATGACGATATTTGTTGGGCATAAAATTCATCATTCGTATGAATAAGCAAAGTCTCTGTACAATGATCTCCCAAATAGCTCACACTCTAAAACAACAAACTTACCTTGCCAAATTGTTAGGCTTTGATTTTTCGGTGAATTACAAACCCGAAAAAGACAATGTTGCTATTGATGCTCTTTCTCATCAGTTCGACGCAGAACTGCCGCAACCACACACCTTTCTCGGCCTCTCGGCACCTACTTTTGACATTCTACAACAAATACGAGCAGCCCTTCAAGTGGATAACACTTCTACAGCTTTACTGTAAGCCATTTCAGCGGGTTTAGAGGTCCTTACAAGTTATACCATTCATGATGGACTGTTATTTTTTTGGGGTTGCATTGCAGTGCCTAACGATGAAACTGTTAAGCTGATGCTTTTGGTGGAATTTCATGCGAACTAGTTGGGTGGTCACGAGGGAGTGCAAAAAACTTTTGAGTAAGTTGGCTCTTAACTTTTATTGGCGGCAGATGGCTTGGGATGTCAAGTCTTTTTATTCAGCATTGTCATGTGTGTAGCCAAGCCAAGCATCAATCTCATTCTCCAGGGGGGTTCTTCAACCATTCAACATTTCGCTCCATATTTGGGAGGAAATCTCGATAGACTTCATAACCGGGCTTCCTCTTTCCTCAGGATTTTCAATCATTTTTTTAGTAGTAGATTGCCTAACCAAGTACCCTCACTTTGGCCCATTGCATCATAGGTTTACAGCCATCAAAGTGGCTACTCTATTTGTCCAGATGATCTACAAATTACATGGCTTGTCAAAGACTATCCTTAGTGATCGGGACCTTGTTTTCTTGAGCAAGTTTTGGCAGGAATTATTTACACTCAATGACATAATTCTCAAACATAGATCTACATATCACCTGTAAACTGACGGCCAAATGGAGGTTACAGATAGATTTTTGGAATAGTATCTTAGGTGTTTTGTCATGGATCAGCAGCACAAGTGGGTGGAGTACTTGCCCTAGGCAGAATTTTATTATAATACTTCTTTCCATACTGCCGTCGGTACCACCCTGTTTAATTTAGTGTATGGCCGCGATCCCCCTGCCATTGTGTCATATGTTCTGCGTGGATCCAACTTAAAGGCTATTGATTTTGAGCTTAGTACTCGTGATCTGGTTTTTAAGGAGTTGAAAGATAGCTTGGCCAAGGCTCAACAGTGCATGGTTTGCCAGACCAACAAGCATTGCCGGTCAAAGGGCTTCCAGGTTGGTCAATCTGTTTACCAGAAGCTTCGACCATATAAATAGGTCTCCCTACACAAGGAACGTTATACGAAGCTTGGCCGTAAGTATTACGGGCCGTTCACAATATCTTAGAAACATGGTAAGGTTGCTTACTGCCTTGAGTTGCCTTCATAATCCAAGATTCATCTTTTTTTTCACTTTTCCTTGCTTAAGCCATGCCATGGCATTCCACCAGTTTCAGCTTCCTCTCTTCCCCCTATGGTTTATCACAATCAGACATAGGTTTCTCCGCCCACCATTGTGAGTATTCGACAACTCATTCACAATGGGGTCTTAGTTTCACAATGTTTGGTTTAGTGGCACAGCCTGCCAGTGGAGGAGACGTCATGGGAAGATGCTGATGACCTCGCAGCTCTTTATGGCAATATCTTTCCCAACCTTGAGGACAAGGTTGCTTCTGCAAGGGTGGGCAGCATTAGGAACTTGGATGATCATGATAGGAGTGTGGTTAGAAGGTCTATGCGTTCAAAAAGACAACCTGCATGGGCAAATGATTATAATTAGAATATTATTGGGTCCGTTTGATTTAGTATTTTGGATAAGATTTTTGATATTTAGAGTTGGGTGAGAATAACGAGGTAAGATTTAAAAATTAACAAAAACACCCCTCTAGGTTTGCTAATTTATGAAACACCCCAATATATAAAAATTTTATAAAATGACAAAAACACCCCTACCCATAGTTGCCAGAGTCCAGCCACCACCATTGGAATCTAGCGTTATGACGCACGACCGATAGGATCTAGCCATTTGTGTGCCGATATGGCCTTTTCTAGCCAGATTCACCACGGATCTGGCTAGAAAAGGCCAAATATATGGCCATTTCTGGCTGTCGACGGCCAAATCTGAAGTCAACAACGGCCAAAGATATGGCCATTGTTGATGGTCAACGACGACCAGCTACGGCCAAAGATCTGGCTGTCAACGGCCAGATCCACAGTGGATCTGGTCGAAAAATGATAGATGGGCACAGTATCGACCAGATCCAGCCGGTAGTGTGCCATTATACCAAATTTCGACCACCTTCCAATGGTGGTGGTGGCTGGAATTTGACAAATGTGGATAGGTGGGGGTGTTTTTGTTAATTTTTAAACTTTTTTTGAGGGTGTTTAGTTAAATTAATAAACTTAAGGGATTTAAAATATAGTTGGAAAAAATATAATGGTATTTTGAGGATAATGAAACAAACAGTTATTTTAAGAATATGATTGGGAATAGGATATGAAATATTAAAACGAAGGGACCCATTAGTATTTTATTCATATAGAATAGTATTAGGAACTGTAGTTAACGAAGAATTAGGTTTTATCATTATGCAAGAGTCTTTTTGTTAGTAGGAAAAAGTTAGGTTGTCAGGCTATATAAGGCCTAAAAACTTCAGGTTTGAAAATAAGAAAATTGATAATCCAACTTCTTCAACCTTTTTTCTTTGGAGGCCCTGTTCCTCTTTTAAACAGAATCTATCTTCCCTCTTATCAATTTCAAACCATCATTTAATTGAACAATATATGAAAACAAAATAAAATTTGGAAAATTTCCCTTCTAACAATTAGTTATTCATCTTAAACAATTAATATCAAGGCATAATAATAAAAATACTAAAACAATTAAAACAAAGAAAGAAAATACTTATCGAAAGATTCCAAACATCACATATATAGTTGTTGAAGTTGATAGGATAATAATTCCCGTTTATTAGTACATAAAAGTTGATAGGATAATAATTAATGATAAATTTTTAAATTAAATATATTAATCAACCAACCCTGCAACTTGGCCTTCAACAGCCCACGGTTGCCAACCGTTGTAAATTGTCAAGTTAAGTGATTTGATCCACGTTTCTGTTCCCACATATGGAATTGCCATGTCAAGATCCCCGCTGTGTATTAAGATATATAAGAAAGTTTTAGCTCAACCATTAACAAAATATGAAAGGTTGAACATAATAACTAATAAGGGAGAGAAATGATCATCTCATTAAAACACACATAACTTGTAATGTGAAACCTTAACTTCTTGTGATTAATCATGTGAGGTGTACCGTAAACTTCTAATATAAGAATTTACAACTTATAAATTATGACATTTTTATCAAAATATATCTATCTATGTGAATATATATAGTTGACCAATATATATAAATCCCTATGTTTCCGCAGTTGTTTGATATTTCTTCATTGACAACAATCCAAAATTCTTGTGAAAATGAGTCCTCCCATAAAATAAATTATTAAATGCAAATTAGATTTCTAGTTTTCGTTTTTTTAGTTGTGAGAATACCCCAACCTCTAATAAATATATATTATGTTATATGTATTACATAATTAATTTGATGATTTGATAGGCTCATATGAGAAATAAAATAATATGATTAACTATTATGTTTCAATAAAAATATATTTCTTTTCATGCATGAAAATGATCTGAAAATTTCTTCTGAACTAATTTATTAAAACCGACAACTTGAGATCTACAAAAAGATCTATTTCTAATGTTATTATACAAACACTTTCAAATTTTATATTTATTTATTTAATTTTTTACATTATAGTAAAACTCGTGTCTCGTATTTGGTGGAATAAAACGTCCAAGTACATTTCAAATATTTAAGATAGAATCATTCGAAGACCTTGCGTTTCATATAATCTTCAAAAAAAAAAAAAAAAATCATCGAAATGAAAGAGTTAAATGTAAAATAGAGAACACAATTTTACGTTACAAATATGACATTTTACATCACAATAAATTTAGCTTGTTTTGTTGATAATTACATCCTTTGTCCACAAACTCTCTTTTAATGAGCTTCTAAAATGTTGTGATATCAAATATCAAAATTCTTTTGTATAGACATCAAATATAAAAATTCACGTATTCAAAATTTTTAATGACTCTAAAATGTTGTTTTTTTATTAAATAAGTTATGTATTCAAAAGAAATGCGTCTGCAACTAAGACAAACTAATGCATTGTATATAAAAATTTTGTACTATCTAATTAGAGAGGATGATATCAGTAACCAAAGGGAATAAAAAATATTCGATGCTCCATGTACTCGGGAGTAGTGTTTTGAAACCCGGCCTGACCAAGCTGGTTCAACCAGTCGAACCGAGAACCGAGGCCTTCACCAGTCTGGACACTCATTAAACCCGACTATGTTAATTAACCCATAGTGACCCGTAGTTGGACTAGAGGAACAATAGCGAACCACTGGTCCAACCAGCTCAGGGCCAAAACTGAGTCACTAAAAGTGAAAACCCGTAAAAAAAAATTTAATCTCCAAACACGATCTGCATCTTCAATCTTCAATTATTCTCTATGCATCCTTCAATCTCCAAACACGATCTAAATATTCAATTTCCGGTTCTCTATGCATCCTTCAATCTCAAATCATCAGTAACCTTCACAATCTCTTATCGTTTGAAAAAGAAAAATAAAAGAAGAAGAACAAACTTGATAGGGTTGTGAGGTAGCGATTGAATGTGGGCTTGTGGTTGTGACTGAATGGATTGGAAAAGACTAATTCGTTTGGGTATAACGTTCTTCATATAGTCTTCGTCTTTGGGGTGATTTGGGGCCGCCATGGAAAAAGAAGAGAAGGAGTGTGAACAGAGTAACGCAAGCTTTACAGAGTAAAAGGTATTTGGTAAAGTTGTATATTCTGTTATTAAGTAAAGTAAAAGTTGCTGTATATATACAAGGAACTGTAGCTAACTAAAAACGTGACTAATCTAACAAACTAACTGCTTTACAGCTCAACATCTAACTAATGTAACCAACTATACAATAAAATAATTTAGTCTGTACATCCCCCCCTCAAGTTGGAACTTGATGGAAATCCAGCAACCCCAACTTGGGAGTAAATTGATGAAACAAAGGACCAGCTAAGGATTTGGTGAAAATGTCGGCAACCTGCAGCTTGGAAGGAATATGTTGAGGATGAACAAAACCAACCTTAAATTGATTGTGAACCAAATGACACTCAATTTCGAGATGCTTGGTGCGCTCATGGAAAACAAGGTTGGCAGTGATATGGAAGGCAGCCTAATTATCGCACCATAGAGGAATAGGAAGGTGAAGATGAACATTTAAGTCCTGAAGAATATAGGAAATCCATTGCAATTCACAAACAGTAGAGGCAAGGTTGCGATATTCAGCTTCAGCAGAAGATCTGGAGACAGTGGTCTATTTCTTGGTTTTCCAAGAGATGAGAGAAGAACCAAGATAAACACAATAACCAATTAAAGACTTTCTGGTAGTTAGACAAGAAGCCCAATCTGCATCACAAAATGCTTCTAAATGAAAAGAGTTGTTTGCAGGGAAAAACCAGCTTTTGGAAGGACAACCCTTCAAGTAACGAAGAACATGAACAGCAGCTTCCCAATGATGAGTGCAGGGATGTTGAACATGTTGACTGAGCTGCTGAACTGTATAAGCAAGATCAGGTCGGGTGAAGCCAAGATAAAGAAATCTGCCAACCAATCTGCGATATTGATCAGGATTAGCAAAGAAAGTATCCTCAGTAGAACAAAACTTGAAGCCTTTAGGTAAAGGAGTTGTAGCAGGTTTGGCACCAGAAAGGCCTGTATCTGTAATAATATCCATAGCATATTTTCTTTCATATATGTAAGTACCCTGTGAAGACCGAGCAATCTCAAGACCAAGGAAATATTTGGCATATCCAAGATCTTTAATGGTAAATTGGTCTTGAAGGAACTTCTTCATAGCAAGAATGTCAATTTCAGAAGAACCAGTAATGATGACATCGTCAACATATACTAAAAGAGTAATAAAGGAAGAATCAGTAGATTTAACAAACAAAGAAGTATCATGAGTAGACTGAGTAAAACCATAAGTAATCAGCTGAGAAGTAAACTCATTATTCCACTGTCTGGAAGCCTGTTTCAAACCGTATAGAGATCGTTTCAGATGACAAACCTAATCTGGTCCAGCTGTATCATAACCAGCAGGTGGTAACATATACACTTCTTCATCAAGATAGCCATGCAAAAATGCATTATTAATATCAAGCTGATGAATAGGCCAGAATTTTGCAGTAGCTACAGCAAGAAAAATGCATACAGTAACTGATTTTGCTACAAGAGAAAAGGAATCAAAGTAGTCAACACCTTCTACTTGATTATAACCCTTGGCAACTAATCGGGCTTTATACCTATCAACTGAACCATCTTGATTAAGTTTGATCTTCTAAACCCATCGTGAACCAACGGCTTTCTTTCCTGTAGGTAAAGAGGTTAACTCCCATGTATGATTTGCTTCTAAAGCCTGAAGTTCATGTTGCATGGCCTATACCCACTAAGCATTAAGTCTAGCTTGACTATAAGAAGCAGGCTCTTAGACATTAGATGCATTTGCCAAGAAAGACATATATGATGAAGTAAAAAAAGGTGATTGCACATATGGAAATGTGGGAGGTGTATGTGGTGAAGAGACACCAGATTGAGCAGTAGTGGCAGTGGAAGTTGATGGACAAGTAAGAACATTAGAGACAAAATCTTCTAACCAAGCAAGTGGTTTTGATGTCTTGGTACTGCGTCGTATATGAGGTATAATTGGTAAGGGTGAAAAGTCTATAAAAGAGGAGTTAAGTGATAAAGGTGACAAAAGGGGAAAAGGTAATTCTGTATGATTAGGAGGAGTATAATGATGATTTTCAGTAATAGGAATCTGAGGTAAAGACACAGTTGTTGATGTAGGGCTATTTTGTTTAAAAGGAAAAGAATGCTCATGAAAAATGACATCCCTAGACATAAACACTGTTTTAGACTGAATATCAAACATTTTATAGGCTTTATGACCACTGTTATACCCTAGGAAAACACATTTATAAGCTCTAGGTGTAAACTTATCTTTATGAGGATGAGTGTTAGTAGCAAAACATATGCATCCAAATGTTCTTAGGAAAAGGTAATCTGGAGGTTTATGGAAAAGTATTTCATAAGGGGTTTTCCATTTGAGAACAGGAGTGGGCAATCTGTTAATGATATAAGTGGCTGTGAGTATGGCTTCTCCCCAAAAGTGTTTAGGGAGAGCTGATTGAAAGATAAGGGATCTAGCTACTTAAAGCAAATGTTTATGTTTTCTTTCAACTAATCCATTCTGCTGGGGTGTATGAGTGCATGATTTTTTATGTAAGATGTCATGTTCAAGGAAAAGATTCTGACAATCTTTACTAAGAAATTCAGTTTCATTATCAGTTTGAATTCTTTTAATGTACAGGGAGAACTAATTTTTAATCATTCTAAAGAATGTAGTCAATGTATGTACTACTTGACTCTTATGACTTAAAAGAAAAGTCCAAGTAGCTCTACTGAAATCATCAACTATAGTTAAAAAATAATGTGCCCCTGTAAGTGTGGCTACTTTATAAGGTCCCCAAATGTCAATATGAATCAATTCAAAAGCTGTGATAGAGTAAGTTGTGCTAAGATGGAAAGGTAATCGATGTTGTTTTGACAGTGGACATACATCACAAATAAAAGTTGCTAGATCAGAATGTTTAACAGTAGAAACTTTATTAAGAATATCATGTGATGGATGGCCTAATCTTTGATTCCATAAAGTTGATGATGGTACATTATTAGTGACAAAACAGAAGGTGTTACAAGCATGGGTACTAACAGGTAATTCAAACCTAGATACAAACTGTGAAGAAAAAGTTTTAATAGTTTCTAGTCTAAAAGAGAATTTATCTAGAATGTATAATCTTCCCACTAACTTGCCGACTACCAATATTGCCTCAGTCTGCAGGTCTTGTAAGATACAGTGAGTAGGGTAAAAAACAAACTTGATGAGTGCAGACTCTGAAAGTTTATTTACTGAAAGTAAGTTAAACTTAAAATTTGGAATATGTAAAACCTCAGTAAGTGTTAAGGCTTGCTGCAAAAGGACTTTTCCTATGTGTTGGACAAAATTAATTGATCCATCAAGTAAGTATACAGGTGTGGGTTTATGAATTGAATTATAGGTGTTAAACAAGGCAAGATCATTACACATATGACTCAAGGCTCCTGTATCTATAATCCAAGATCCTGAACATAAAAATTCAATTGAACTTAATGCTTGTGTTAGACCAATACCTGCAAAGTCAGCGAAATGAGCAAAATTAGTTGTAGAGCCATCAGCTAATGCCTTTCCTTTCATAAGCTTGGCCAACTCTTGTTGGATTAATTCTGATATTGTTGTTCCCCACTCAGTTCTAGTATTGCCAGGTTCCTTTCCAGCTTCCAGAGGTGTATCAATCATATTTGCATAACTCTTGTGTTGAGTCTTTCCCTTTTGTTCCTTCAAATCTTTGTACTAGTCAGGATAACCATAAAGCTTAAAACATGTCTCCTTTGTATGCCCATTGTTATTGCAAAAATCACAATGTCTCTTTTACTTCTTAATCGTATGCTTCCTCTTGTATCCTGTCTTAACACCCTGTGCTTTTGCAAACATAACACTATTTTCAAGATTATCTGCAAATGCTACATGTACCTCTCTCTGTTTTTCAACTCGCAAGATCATTGAGTATGCCTTGTTAATAGTGGGTAAGGGATCCATGACCAGAATCTGATTTCGAACATGATCAAAGCTATCATTCAATCCCATAAGGAACTACATCAAACGATTAAAAGAAGTTATTTCTGCCACCGATTTAGTTGCTCCACAACTACACTGTGGTATAGGCATCAAACATGTCAATTCATCTCATAACTTCTTCAATTTGTGTAGTATTGTACTACCGGCATATTTCCCTGATTAATTGAACTAATATCCCTTTGGATTTGATATAACAAAAATCCATTACATTCACCAAACCTTTCTTCCAATTCCTTCCACAAATCTTTTGCAGAGGTTGTATACAGGAAAGCTTCAACTATCTCTCGTGAAATTGAATTCAAAATCCAAGAAGTAACCATGCAATCTACCCTTCTCCATTGATCAAATGTTGGAGAACTTTCATCAGGTATCTTACATTGTCCATTAATAAACCCTAACTTCACTTTGGCTCCTAATGCGAGTTTCATCGAACGACTCCAAGACAAGTAGTTCTTATCCATTAATGGAGTTGAGACAAGGATCATACCTGGATGATCAGAGTTTTGCAGAAAAAAAGGATCTCCGCTTCGTATATTTTCTCCTGTTCGTACTGAATCAAGTTCCATTGTTGCTTCACTTTGAAGATCCGAGCTCCTTATACCAGGTTCCATGTCAACTAGAACTAATAGTATGTCACAAAACCAGAAAATCAATGATTTCGTGAAGGATCTATTGCTCTGATACCATGAACAGAGTAACGCAAGCTTTACAGAGTAAAAGGTATTTGGTAAAGTTGTATATTTTGTTATTGAGTAAAGTAAAAATTGTTGTATATATACAAGGAACTGTAGCTAACTAAAAACGTGACTAATCTAACAAACTAACTGCTTTACAGCTCAGCATCTAACTAATGTAACCAACTATACAATAAAATAATTTATTCTGTACAGAGCGAACATAAAACGAGGGTTTTAAGAAATGAGTTTGAGAGTAAAGTAGGAAAGAAGAAGAAAATGAGAAACGATGGCATATGATTTTAATAGTCTTCATCTTTGGGGTGATTTGGGGCCGCCATGGCAAAAGAAGAGAAGGAGCAGAGATAAAACGAGGGTTTTAAGAAATGGGTTTGAGAGTGAAGTAGGAAAGAAGAAGAAAATTACAAACGGTAGCACATGATTTTACCACATTGCGTATTTACTTTCTTCAATAGCCATTTTGTTCAACTAAAATTGAGAAACGACAGTACAATAAGAAATGGGATTTTTAAATTACTATGATTTATGGTGTCATGCTGACATTAGCATGCCTTCATCATGTTGACATCAACATGACTTCATCATGCTAACATCAGTATGATGACACCACCAGTCCAACCTACCAATCAAATCGGTTCAATTGCTCAACCCAAGACCAAGTCGCCTAATCGAGTTATTACTTGGGTTGGTTTCAAAACATTGCTTGGGAGCCGGTTTGAGCTTTTTTTCAACTATCAATATTAGAAGACAAATTATGCAATATGAATGAATGGAATATAAAACAGTTAAGAGATATTAATCACTGCATGGACAAAATCTTAGCTGAATTCGAAACTTGTTAGTTAATTTCTAATCTAAGCAATAAAACAAGTTTAGTGATAACTTGTTCAAGTTAAATTCTAGACACATGTCTTTTTTTCTTTCTTTTTATATTAACTTTTGTATACTCAATTCTATTTTATTGGCCGTTTTGAAGTGTAAACTTTGTTTATTCACTTGAATACTTCATTTAGCTGGCTTGTTCTTTTCTAATATTAATTTCAAATAATTAATATTTGAAAATATTTTAGAAAAAACACTTTGTTTATTTGATTTCTTGTACCATGTACCACTTATTTGGCCTGCCTTTGCAAGTCAAAAGCAAATTGTTCTATAGATTAATTTCATTCCTTACACAGATGATATGATTCAATATTTGTATATGTTTGAAATCGCTATAGTTTCATAAATTGTTCATTTAATCTTTCAAGAAATTATGCAACATTGCTAGTAGCTACTCCACTTGGGTTATGAACTGGGTGTGAAAATACACAGTATATTGTAACGAACATATCACATTATCCAATTGTTTATTAATTAATATTGTAATTTGAATTATCATAGTCATTCTTTCTTATAGATATCTTGATTTGAATTATAACAATCATTGTTAGTTATATATGTGGTAATTTGAATACTACCATTTTCTTAGGTATTATGAGGTTACTTGATAATCTTATTTTTATTATAATTTTACACCTTATTAATAAAATTTAGGACAATAATGTCTATGTTACCTAAACAATTTACAACAATTTTCATGGACAATTTTAGCCTCATACACAAGATTTTTAAGACATTATTACCCTTGTACTCCAACCAAATTACCTAAGACCACAACCACATCTGACCACCCTCGTCGGTCGCCAACCACAAGCCACCATCATCGACCACTATCGGCAATCATTGTAACGGCGCACGACCAGCTAAATCGGGCCGACCATACGCTGATCTGTCCGAAAACAGCTAGATCGATGGCCAGAAATGGATGATCATGGATCTGGTCATTTTCGACGATATCCATGTCGTTAACGGCTACAATTCTGGCTTTTAACAACCACGGATTTGGCCAAAAATGGTTAGATCCAAACGACTAGAATAGATTTGGCCATTTTCAGCCAGATCCATGGCTGTTAATAGATTCAAACGACTAGAATAGATCTAACCATTTTCGGCAAGATCCATGGTTGTTAACAACCATGGATTTGATCGAAAACAGTCAGATACAAGCGGCTAGAATAAATCTGGTTGTTAACGACCATAAATATGGTCATAACGACCAAATCCACTACCATTTGGTCATTTTTGGCTATTGATTAGGTCATTACGGGGACTGCCGACGGCCGGCAATGGTTTGGGTGGGTGGGAATGATTTTGTTAAAATTTAAACTTTTATTATGCTAGGGTGTTTTAGCAAAATCTCAAATATAAGGGGTTAACAGAAATAATTAAAATAATAATATTATTATTATTATAAAAGAAGGACAATTTGAGAATAGATATAACATAACCTCTAATTTATTCCTCTCAACCAAACATATCACTATAACATACCCATCAATCTATCCCAATCTAACCAAACATACCCATCAATCTATCCCAATCTAACCAAACACATTTAATAGAACATTTCTAGTAATCTTCAGAATAATCTATCTTCTCATTAATATAACATTCCCAGTAATATAATATTCCCTAAACCAAACGCACCCTTATAGTATTGTGTATATTCTGAAGAAACATGCACCAACGGATTTGGTTATAAGACATCCATGTGATCCACAAATTCCGTACTATTAAGTCAAGTAATTAAACTAATGAATTTAATTTAATTAATTAATCAAATGCTATGAAGGCATGTAAAAGAATTATATACTATTACTACATCATCAACAACGACTTATGCTTAATCAAATGAATTAAGGAAGTCATTAAGATATCGGTAATTTACAACATGGAATGTAAAACTTGTAACAACTTCAACATTTACTAGTATTATTGTAAGATGAGAACGTCACAAATAGAAGGAGTATATTAACAATTTTTGAATGTCGAGTATATAGTATGACAGGACTCGTCTCAACTTTCTCTATCTCATACCAGCAAACAAACCAAAATCTACCATCAATCCATCATCCACCATCACATCTACCATTACACCAAAAGTAATTGCCCACAGAAAAAACTTGCCAAAATTGAAAAAAGGACACCACCATGAGAATAGACACCGCCAAGCGAGCAGCTCATGGCGACTAGCCATCAGATCACAATGGCAAAGCAGGTGGTTGTGGCGGCTAGTCAGCTTGACTTTAGATATGAGAAAGTACATGGAGGGGGATAAAGAAAGGCATGAATAGAGGTAAGAAAGGAGGAAGGAGGAAGAAGGGGAGTAAAGGAAAACAAAGTGAGCTATTGGTCACCTTGTCACCACCGGCAACTTTGCTTGTAGCCTGTCTCTTTATATTTAAGATCTAGGTTTCTATGAGAAGAGAGAGGGGGAGAGAGAGAGAGAGAGAGAGAGAGAGAGAGAGAGAGAGAGAGAGAGAGAGAAAAAGTGAGAGAGAGAAGGAAAGGGGAAAAGGCAAAGTGAAGAGAATGAGGGAAAAACAAGAAAATGAGGGGAAATATTGAGGGAGAAGAGAGAAAAAAATTATATGTAATTTTAATTTTAGGTTTATATGTAATTTTAAAAGGGATTATCTGTCATTTTTTAAAAATTAGGGGGGTAATTTGTGTTAGAAGGTGAGAAGATTCTTTCCATCTCCTCCACCACCTTATCAGCCAAAACCAAACTACTGCCAAGCCCTCCCCTACTCCATTCGTCTCCCATTGGTGGCAAACCGTCTCTCTTTACACCGACCAAACTGAGGCCAACATCTCTGGAACCATCCTCATTGCTGATGAGTACACATATTGTGCTTACTCACAAGGCAACCAGCTCACAAGACTATCCATGCAATAGGTGATAACCTCAGCTGTAAAGTCAGTGCCTTTCCCCATCGACCACGATAACATAATTAATCTACCTTATACTCACGACATCGAACATTACAATGCAATATTTTTGTAGAGCCGTTTGTAGGTTCCATTACTTCACGTTTCCGTCAATAATGGAATCGCACTCGACCTAGTGCATTTTTGGTCAATCGCACCAGGCCGAGTGCAATTTTGGTCGATTGGTGGGGGTGGAGGATTTTTGGGGGGTTAGGTGGTGAAGAAAGTAAAAGGGTTTGAATTAGGGTTTCTATTTTTTATTTTTGAGTTCATATATAGGGGATAAAATGAAATCATTACCCCTTAACTGTTTTTTGAATTTACTATTATATCCTTTCTTTAGTTAAACTTAACTGAGAGATCTTAGCATGGATAGTAAAGCTGTGTTTTGAAACTATTTGGGTGAGAAAGTGTCATTAGGTCAAACCTTGGGTGGGAAAAAGTCGGTTACTCAGTTTTATATTTGTTTCAATGGTCTCTCCCTTCAACGAAAAAAAATAGGTCTCTTGTTTTGAATGTAGGTGAAAAGATTGTTTTGAAAGTTGATAAAAAGAATGTGACTCATCAATGCTATACCGACTAATTCAATACAACTCATTTAACACTTAGTTTGATACATGATTTTAATATTCTACCATGCTTTTAACACTGATTTAATGGTGTCTTATATTTCTAAATAGGTGATTTTGCAGATTCTGCATATGATCAAGTGGCAACGATTTCTTAAGGCCACATAGTTTACAATAAGAGTTATGCTCGGATATCAATCGATGCAAACTCATAAAAGAAGAACTAATTAGGAAAGCAGAGCTTTATGAAACTTTATTTGCTTTTTGGCTAGAAAAATGATAAAGAATTTTCTAGTATTTATTAACCAAAAAAAAAAAAATGTTTTATATATATTAGATCAAGAGAAATTTTAAATAAACAATAGCTGTGTGGAAAGCTCAGATCCTATTTGGTTGGGCTTATCTTTTGGCCCAAAGAGCTTTATGCCATAAGCACTTAAAAAAAAAAAAAAAAAAAAAAAAAAAAATAGGTTGTATTGCATTTCATTAGTGCTTATATAATTTAAAAATTTACTTTATGCTTTATAGTAGAAGCTTAAGTGTCACAAAAGCTCTACTCATATAGAAAGCCATTAATAAATTAATTATAGTTCTTTTACATTTTCCTATCAAACAACTATCAAATTTTCACAAAAACTCTGCTCTTATAAGTTCTATTCTAAACAATTCTTCTTCCATAAGCTCACTAAAGAATTATACTAACGGACCCTAAAATTAACTTATACGGAAAAGGTACTAAAAGTTAATACCAACTAAATCCATACTTAGTCATTTGTAAGATCCTAACATAGTCTTAACAGGAAATGTTTGGTGGAAATATAATTTTTGTACTCATAAGTTGGTTTATTTGATCACCGTTGGTTGATTTTAAAAAATATTGAAATTCTTCATCTTAAACTTTTCATATATGTTTTTTATATAGAGAGAAATAAAAATAATAATATTACTTTAAACATTTGTAACTACAAAATAATGAAGAATGAAAATAAATAATATTATAAATGGTTGATATATAAAAATAAAAAGTAATGTGGTGTTAATTGTATAAATCCAATTTGTTCTGAAACATTTCTCAAATTAATTATCCGAATTGCTCATAGTTAGAGTGGTTATCAGTATTATTTTAGACACATTATTAGATTCTCGAATATAAGAATGCGACCTCTTTCATCCAAATTATGCAAGAAATAAAATAAACTTGAAACTATATATTATGTAGTTAGTTTGATAAAATAATAAACATCAATTTCAATTGGTATATAGACAGAAAACTTTAACTAGTCTAATTAAATAATAACTAACAATCAGCTCAAGTATGTAAAAAATAAGGTTTAAGAAGTTTCATTAATTATTGGTTCTTGTTAAGTTGCTTGTATTTTTATTTATGAAAAGTGCAACTCGCGGTAGACACCACAGTCATCTTAATCTCTGTTAAAAATATTAACAATTAGGGTGTTAATACTAAATTAGAGTGAAAAAATATCATACTTGACCTACTTAAGACCTTATTTTTAACTAGGGTGGGCAAAAAAATAAGGTAGAACAGAACCGGATGACTCAGGGTTTTGGTTTTTTTTTAGTTCTACCTGAAATCGGCCCTCACATGGTTGGTTCTGGTTCTAAAAAATCATAACCAATACTATGCGTTTCGATTCCAATTGGTTTCACCATTGCAGGTTTTTAGGAACCGAATTGTCGGTTTGATTCGTTCCGATTCAATACCCAGAATCATTCTTTCCGGTTCCGTTCCATGGATTTGGGCGGATATCACCCCAGTTTTAATCAAGAAAATTAATTATTGAAGTAGTTTCACCACATAGTTTAAGCTCTTGTTGCTCTTAAAGGTTATACAGTATTTTTTGTATTATATACTAATCATATGACTTAATTTCAATTAATTAATCAAGATTAAACAAAAAAAAGTAACAATCGAGTTTGAAACAAAGGTTGAACTGGAACTCTGGAAGCTACCAAAAAAAAAAAACCACTCATGAACAAATGGTCCTTTCATGAGTACATGTATTTTTCTTCTTCTTCTTTCTCTTTTCTCTCTCGATCTCTCTCCACGTTCCCTATCATACATGTATAATGCAGCCAAATTAAGAGATGTTTATAATTCCAATTTGAAGGAATTTATATGTCTAAGTACCCCCACTCACTAACGGTGAGCTTTATTTGATATATCATTGATCATCTTCAAGCTAGAGTGAGAGGAACGTTAAAATGGCGCATCACTGCGGCAGCAAAGAAAGTCAAGAGAGCCTGTGGTCTCCTGAAGAGATGAGAAGCTTATCAATATTTCACCGCTCATGGCCGGACTCTTGGATTTCTGTTGCCAAACTCGCAGGTAAAAATTGCATGGGACATTTTGACCTCAGGTTTTCATTGTAGCTACAATTGTTGCGTCAGAGATAAGCCAGAATTCCTTAGTGTCTCTCAGCGTTGGCATGGGACTATTGTGACGGAGGTTTTCATCATAGCTACAAAATTGTTGCGTCAGAATAGGCCAGATTCTGTAGTTAAGTTCTTGGTTTCTTAATTTGGTTACTTTAATTTGTTGTATGAATAATTTGTAGGGTTACAGAGATGTGGAAGAGTTGCAGTTGAGATGGATAAACTACTTGAGACCAGATCTGAAAGGGGTTCATTTACGAGCAAGAAGAGGACTATCATCGATGTTCATAGAATTCATGGCAACAGATGGGCGCAAATCGAAGCATTTGCCTGGAAGAACTGACAATGAGGTAAGAATTTTTGGAACTCATGCATTAAAAAGACCTTCTTGCTCAAGGGATTATCCCAACACTCACAATCTCCTCCTCCTTCTCAATTTTTTCATAACATCTCCAACAATTAGTAGCATGCAACAAAAAGAAGAAAAGCAGCTTCTTCCTCCATGTCCTCCTAAATTCACAAATGAAAGATATAATAATCCTTGTGGGCCATGAACTTGAAATCACCATTCTCGTGATAAACATTTTCCCCAATTCTTTCATTGCATGAAATCTCAAACCTACCAAATGTGACTACCTCCATGAGTTCCAAACCCTAATATTTTGGCAACAGAAGGCAAAATCATCCCCAAATGTCCCTGCTGTGTCTTCTTCCCCATTAAACCTAAGTGGGTTTGGCCTCATTGATGAGAATTGCATGTGGAATAATGAAACAACAATGGAGATTCAGCCCCAGCCTCAGAATGAGATCTATGAGTTGAATTGAGAAACCTAGGGCAAACAACAACATGAGCACATCATTTGATAGATCTTATTTCGATTTGATTTTGATTTGTGGAGTCAAACAGCAATGCCTTGTGAATGTATAGTAACCTTAGTGCCATACACTAATTTGCACGGTTGTTAATTAATAGGGCTTCAATTTTTTTTTTTTTTTTTTTTTAAGCTTTGTTGTCCGTACTTGGCCATCTCGCCACCTTGTTAAATGTTATAACGTTGTGTTGTCTTATATTGTTTTTCTCTGCTTATTTGATTGGTTCTTGTTAGTTAATTACTTTGTTACTTAATGTGGAGAAGTAAAAAACAAGAAGCACTTTAAATTGTTGGGGTTTTACGGAAATAGCCACATGTGAAAGGGTTCTTTAGAGAAGTGTCAAACTTTCACATCCACTTTATAAAACTCTTAATTTAATAAGGGTCCACAAGGAAAATTAACCCATTTGCTTTCCCCTGGGTTGATGACCCATGGTAAGGGGGATTGATTAATGTGTAAATGGTAAAATTTGTGTACATTTTAGTATGAGTTTGATTGTCCATGTCGATGTATAAGTCTTATATTTAAATTTATATACATGTGTGGTGGGATTAACATTTGTTCAATCGTTGTCTCTTTATCAATTTCAATTAACGATATTAGATACAATCTTCCCAACAAAAAAAAAAAAAAAAAGTGCTTTTACTTAAGTGTGCTACACAAAAAAGTAGTACCAAACCATAAAGAGTCCATTGCAGAATGAGTGTTACCTCTTTGTTATACTTATTTACATTATTGTGGGTTTCATTGTTCGTCATTGTAAAATTATCTTAAATTTAAATGGTATGCATGAGTCTTAGGTCACTTTGTTCGGTATTTGTCTCTTTGTTATATTACTTCAATTACCCACATTAGGTACTCAATACCAAAAGTCAGGTGTTGAGGAGATTTATCCTTGTATTTAAAAGAAATGTCATTGCTTGTGTATGTTAATTATACTTACATTAAGAAAGCATTGCTACTTAACCCATAAGGGACAAATAGAGAATCAGTGAAAAACCATTCCCAACTAGGGGTGTTCAAAACTGTTGACCGTTTTCTTAAACAATTGGTTTCAACCGGTTTCCCCCTAAGGCTTAAATTAATTATATATATTTTTTTAAATTTTTCTAATTTAAATTGTAAATATCACATACATATCCAAATAAAAATTATATTTATATATATGTAAAGGGAATTTAGGTTTAGGGAATTTATATAATATATATATATATATTATATTATAATATAGTAAATTGGTTAGTAAAACCGGTTTGCATTTTCTCCCAAACCGGTAATCGAACCAAAAATGCGGTTTTTCAATTTCTATACCCGAAACCAAACTGATTTTTCGGTTAACTGAAACTTCGGTTCAGTATTGGTTCAGTTCGGTTTTTGTATTTTTTTTAACACCCCTAATCCAACCATTTACATTAAAGTTGGGTTCGGTTGCAATTACGTAGTTCATAACAATCCATTAATTTATATGAATTTAAAAAATTCAAATTTTTTAATATAATTATTTAATTACTTAATAATTGATCAAAACTTTTTTAAATAATTATTTAAGAAATGAAGTGAGGTTTTATTATAGGATTTGATTTTTTAGTTCAATTTAAAATTTGGATACTGTACAGGAATTTTGGGAAGTTTTTGTTTTGTGTTTTTTATCCTTTTATTAAAAAAGAAAAAAGAAAAGCTCGTTAAACTTAGATATTACAATTTTAACATTAAAAGCGGGTCATTATCGACATTATAAACAATTGGGCCTTACAATAACTGTTTCGGCCGAACCCAAAAGATACAACCTTAACATCGTCATGGATTGACCCAAGATCTAACTCTTAGGGTTTTTAAAAAGAACAAAAATTTAAGGAGCCTACAAAATTAACCAAACCCATTCTTTAAATTAAAAACCCTTTCTTTTACAACTCAATTTCCAAAAAGAGCAATAATATTCATTCCAAAATTTCACTTCTCCAATGATTTGTCATCATATATGCATCAACATATTTACATGTCAATGCCACACATGATAACACGGAACATTAAGTATAAAATAAATTTTAAGATAAGTAATATATTATTCCAAAAACATTATTATTTTTTATTATTTTTCAAGACTACTAATATATTAAAATTCTTAAACCATATAATTGCATTATATAGATATTACAAGTGATTTAAAAAAAAAAAAGTATCCGTTTGTTTAATTATTTTTCCCTATCCTATTAATATTATTTCTAAAATACACGTTTTGTTTCCCTATTCTGAAAATACTATTATATTTTATTTAACTATTTTAAACCCCTAAGTTTATTAATTTAACTAAACACTCCTCGAAAAAAAAGTTTAGAAATTGACAAAAACACCGCCACCCACCCACATTTGTCAGATTCTGGCCATCACCGCTGGAAGGTGGCCGGAATCTAGTATAATGGCACACTACCGATTGGATCTGGCCAGTAGTGTATCGATCTATCATTTACCGACCAAATCCACCGTGGATTTGGTCAGAAAAAGCTAGATCTACGGCTAAAGATCTGGTCATTGATGGCTAGATCTTTGGCCATAACTGGTCTTCAATGACGGCCAAGAGATGGTCGTCGTTGATGGGACATGGTCGTCATTGACCATCAACGATAACCATCTCTTTGGCCATCGTTGACAACCAAACATGGCCAGATCTGGCATTTTTCGGCCAGATCCACAGTGGATCTAGTTGGAAAAGGCCATCTCGCCACACGACTGGCCATATCCAACCAATCGTGTGCTGTAACATCAGATTCCAGCCAGATTCCTGGCAACTGTGTGTGATGGGGGTGTTTTTGTCATTTTATAAAATTTTTATATATTGGGGTGTTTAGTAAATTAGCAAACCTAAGGGGTTTTTTTTGTTAATTTTTTAAATTCAACCTCGCAATAATCACCCAACTCTATCTAGCAATAATATTTCAAAAGAGTAATGCTACACTTACAAAAAAATCTTACAAAGATCTTCATACAAAGTGATGTAGCAAAAAATGAATGGAAGAATGAATATAATGAGTTTGACTTTTCTATTTATTTTTTACCACCTCACTTAATATGAAAATCTTTGTAAGTATAGTATTATTGATTTTAAAAATACTACTTAGAATAATAAAACAAACACATAACCCTATTAGTTGCGTTACTTCTATCAACACTTGATGGATGCATAAATTGTTATTTGAGAAACTTGAAAGGGAAAATTTTAATTTAAGAAACCTTAGGGGAAAATATCAACTCTTTNGATGTTGTCAACCAACGGTGGTTGGATTTTAAAAAATATTGAAATGTCTTCATCTTAAACTTTTCATATATGTTTTTATATAGAGAGAGAGAATAAAAATAATTAATATTATACATATAAACTTTGTATACACACAAAATTAATGAAAGAATGAAAATAAAATAAATTATAAATGGTTGATATATAAAAATAAAAAGTAATGTGGTGTTAATTTGTATAAATCCAATTTGTGTCTGAAACATTTCTCAAATTAATTATACGGCTAATTGCCAATAGTTAGAGTGGTTAATTCAGTATTATTTTAGACACATTATTAGATTCTCGAATATAAGAATGCGACCTCTTTCATCCAAAATTATGCAAGAATAAAATAAACTTGAAACTATATAATTATGTAGTTAGTTTGATAAAATAATATAAACATCAATTTCAATTGGTATATAGACAAGAAAACTTTAACTAGATCTAATTAAATAATGAACTAACAATCAGCTCAAGTATGTAAAAAATAAGGTTTAAGAAGTTATCATTAATTATTGGTTACTTGTTTAAGTATGCTTGTAATTTTATGTTATGAAAATGTGCAACTCGCGGTAGACACCACAGTCATCTTTAAATCTCTGTTAAAAATATTAACAATTAGGGTGTTAA
Organism: Pistacia vera; assembly: GCF_008641045.1. Classification (NCBI taxonomy): domain Eukaryota; kingdom Viridiplantae; phylum Streptophyta; class Magnoliopsida; order Sapindales; family Anacardiaceae; genus Pistacia; species Pistacia vera. Next base: position 66,786 of record NW_022196265.1, read on the forward strand.
TTACTATTAATTAGAGTGAAAAAATATTCATACTTGACCTACTTAAGACCTTATAAGTTTTAACTAGGGGTGGGCAAAAAAATAAGGTAGAACAGGAACCGGGAGGTACTCAGGGTTTTGGTTTTAGTTTTAGTTCCTACCTGAAATCGGCCCTCACATGGTTGGTTCTGGTTCTAAAAAATCATAAACCAATACTATGCGGTTTCGATTCCAATTTCGGTTTCACCACTGCAGGTTTTTAGGAACCGAAATTAGTCGGTTTTGATTCTGATTCCGATTCCAAATCCAAGAATCAGTCTATTCCGGTTCCGATTCCATGGGATTTGGGCGGGTATCACCCCAGTTTTAATCAAGAAAATTAATTATTGAAGTAGTTTCACCACTATATTGGTTAAGCTCTTGTTGCTTCTTAAAGGTTATACAGTAGTTTTTGTATTATATACTAATCAATATTGACTTAATTTCAATTAATTAATCAAGATTAAACAAAAAAAAGTAACAATCGAGTTTGAAACAAAAGGTTGAACTGGAACTCTGGAAGCTACCAAAAAAAAAAAAAAACCACTCATTGAAACAAATGGTCCTTTCATGAGTACATGTATTTTTCTTCTTCTTCTTCTTCTTTTCTCTCTCGATCTCTCTCCACGTTTCCCTATCATACATGTATAATGCAGCCAAATTAAGAGATGTTTATAATTCCAAATTTGAAGGAATTTATATGTCTAAAGTACCCCACTCACTAAACGGTGAGCTTTATTTGATAATATCATTGATCATCTTCAAGCTAGAGGATGAGAAGGAACGTTAAAATGGCGCATCACTGCTGCAGCAAACAGAAAGTCAAGAGAGGCCTGTGGTCTCCTGAAGAAGATGAGAAGCTTATCAAATATTTCACCGCTCATGGCCAGGACTCTTGGAGTTCTGTTGCCAAACTCGCAGGTAAAAATCTGCATGGGACTATTGTGACTCAGGTTTTCATTGTAGCTGCGAAATTGTTGCGTCGAGATAAGCCAGAATTCCTATAGTGTCTCTCAGGCGTTGGCATGGGACTATTGTGACGGAGGTTTTCATCATAGCTACAAAATTGTTGCGTCAGAATAGGCCAGAATTCCTGTAGTTAAGTTCTTGGTTTCTTAATTTGGTTACTTTAATTTGTTGTTATGAATAATTTGTAGGGTTACAGAGATGTGGGAAGAGTTGCAGATTGAGATGGATAAACTACTTGAGACCAGATCTGAAAAGGGGTTCATTTACAGAGCAAGAAGAGAGGACTATCATCGATGTTCATAGAATTCATGGCAACAGATGGGCGCAAATAGCGAAGCATTTGCCTGGAAGAACTGACAATGAGGTCAAGAATTTTTGGAACTCATGCATTAAAAAGAAACTTCTTGCTCAAGGGATTGATCCCAACACTCACAATCTCCTCTCTCCTTCTCAATTTTTTCATAACAATACTTCCAACAATATTGTAGCATGCAACACAACAACAAGAAGCAGCAGCTTCTTCCTCCAATGTTCCTCCTAAATTCACAAATGAAAGATAATAATAATCCTTTGTGGAGGCCATGAACTTGAAATCACCATTCTCGTTGATAATAACATTTCCCCCATTCTTTATCATTGCATGAAATCTCAAACCTACCAAATGTTATGACTACCTCTCATGAGTTCCAAAACCCTAATATATTTTGGGCAACAGAAGCGAAATCATCCCCAAAATGTCCCTGCTGTCTCTCTTTTCTCCATTAAACCTAAGTGGGTTTGGCCTCTTGATGAGAATTGCATGTGGAATAATGAAACAACAATGGAGATTCAGCCTGCCAGCCTCAGAATGAGATCTATAAGTTGAAATTGAGAAACCTAATGGCAAAACACAAGATGAGCACTCATTTGATAGATCTTATTTCGATTTTGATTTTGATTTTGTGGAGTCAAACAGCAATGCCTTGTGGAAGGTATAGTAACCTTAGTGCCATACACCAATTTGCACGGATTGTTAATTAATAGGGGCTTCAATTTTTTTTTTTTATTTTTTATTTTTGAAGCTTTGTTGTCCGTACGTGGCCATCTCGACACCTTTTTAAATGTTATAAACAGTTTTGTGATGTCTTGTATAGTTTTTCTCTTGCTTATTTGATTGGTTTCTTGTTAGTTAATTACTTTTGTTACTTAATGATGGAGAAAGTAAAAACAAGAAGCACTTTAAATTGTGGGGGTTTACGGAAATAGCCACATGTGAAGGGTTCTTTAGAGAAGGGTCAAACTTTCACACTCACTTTTATAAAACTCTTAATATTAATAAGGGTCACAAAGAAATAACCCATTTGCTTTCCCCTGGGGTTGATGACCCATGGTAAGGGGGAGATTGATTAATGTGTAAATTGTAAAATTTGTGTACATTTTATATAGTTTGATTGTCCGACGTCGATGTATAAGTCTTATATTTAAATTATTATACATGTGTGGTGGGATTAAACATTTGTTCAATCGTTGTCTCTTTATCATATTTCAATTAACGATATTGATAAATCAATTTTAACGTCAAGAAAACATTCTTCACAACAACACAAAAAAAAAAGTGCTTTTACTTAAGTGTGCACGGTTTACCTACATAAAAAAGTAGTACCAAACCCATAAAAGTCCATTGCAAATGAGTGTTACCCTCTTTGTTATACTTATTTACATGTATGTGGGTTTCATTGTTCGTCATTGTAAAATTAGTCTTAAATTTAAATGGTATGCATGAGTCTTAGGTCGGACATTTGTTCGGTATTTGTCTCTTTGTTATATTACTTCAATTACCCACATTAGGTACTCAATACCAAAAGTCATGTGTTGAGGAGATTTATCCTTGTATTTAAAAGAAATGTCATTTGCTTGTGTATGGTTAATTATACTTACATTAAGATAAGCATTGCTACTTAACCCATAAAGGGACAAACTAGAGAATCAGTGAAAAACCATTTCCAACTAGGGGTGTTCAAAACTGGTTGACCGTTTTCTTGAACCAAACTGGTTTTCAACCGGTTTCCCCCTTAAGGCTTAAATTAATATATATATTTTTTTTAATTTTTCTTGATTTAAATTGTAAATATCAACAATACATATCCAAATAAAAATTAAATATTCATATATATGTAAAGGGAATTTAGGTTTAGGGAATTTTTTTTATATTTTAATTATATATATATATATATTATAATATAGTAAATTGGTTAGTAAAACCGGTTTGCATTTTCTCCCAAACCGGTAATCGAATCAAAAATGCGGTTTTTCAATTTCTATAAACCGAAACCGAACTGATTTTTCGGTTAACTGAAAATTCGGTTCAGTTATTGGTTCAGTTCGGTTTTTGCATTTTTTTTAACACCCCTAATTCCAACCATTTACATTAAAGTTGGGTTCGGTTGCAATTACGTAGTTTACATAACAATCCATTAATTTATATGAATTTAAAAAATTTCAAATTTTTTAATATAATTATTTAATTACATTAATAATTGATCAAAACTTTTTTAAATAATTATTTAAGAAATGAAGTGAGGTTTTATTATATGGAGGTTGAATTTTTTAGTTCAATTTAAAATTTGGATACATGTACAGGAATTTTGGGAAGTTTTTGTTTTGTGTTTTTTATCCTTTTATTAAAAAAAGAAAAAAGAAAAAAGCTCGTTAAACTTAGATACTTACAATATTAACATTAGAAGCTGGTCATTATCGACATTTAATAAACAATTGGGCCTTACAAATAACTATTTAGGCCGAACCCAAAAGATACAACCTTAACATCGTCATGGATTGACCCAAGATCTAACTAGGGTTTTTTAAAAAGAACAAAAATTTAAGGAGCCTACAAAAATTAACCAAAACCCATTCTTTAAATTAAAAACCCTTTCTTTTATAACTCAATTTCCAAAAAGAGCAATAATATTCATTCCAAAATTTCACTTCTCCAATGATTTGTCATCATATATGCATCAACATATTTACATGTCAACACGGAACATTAAGTATAAAATAAATTTTAAGATAAGTAATATATTATTCCAAAAACATTATTATTTTTTATTATTTTTCAAGACTACTAATATATTAAAATTCTTAAACCATATAATTGCATTATATAGATATTACAAGTGATTTAAAAAAAAAAAAGTATCCGTTTGTTTAATTATTTTTCCCTATCCTGTTAATATTATTTCCAAAATACACGTTTTGTTTCCCTATTATGAAAATACTATTATATTTTATTTAACTATTTTAAACCCCTAAGTTTATTAATTTAACTAAACACTTATCGAAAAAAAAATTTAGAAATTGATAAAAACACCGTCACCCACCCACATTTGTCAGATTCTGGCCACCACCGTTGGAAGGTGGTCGGAATTTGGTATAATGGCGCACTACCGATTGGATCTGGCCGGTAGTGTATCGATCTATCATTTACCGCCAAATCCACCGTGGATTTGGTCAGAAAATGCTAGATATAGGGCTAAAGATCTGGTCGTTGTCTTCAATGACGGCCAAGAGATGGCCGTTGTTGATGGGATATGGTCGTCATTGACCATCAACGATAACCATCTCTTTGGCCATTATTGACAACCAACATGGCCAGATCTGACATTTTCCAGCCAGATCCACGGTGGATCTAGTTAGAAAAGGCCATCTCGCCGCACAACTGGCCATATCCAACCAATCGTGCGCCGAAACATCAGATTCCGACCAGATTCCTGGCAACTGTGCGTGATGGGGGTGTTTTTGTCATTTTATAAAAATTTTATATATTGGGGTGTTTAGTTAAATTAGCAAACCTAGAGGGTTTTTTGGTTAATTTTTTAAATTCAACCTCGCAATAATCACCCAACTCTACCTAGTAATAATATTTCAAAAGAATTATGCTACACTTACAAAGAAATCTTACAAAAATCTTCATACAAAGTGATGTAGCAAAAAATGAATGGAAGAGTGAATATAATGAGTTTGACTTTTTATTTGACTTTTCTATTTATTTTTTATCACCTCACTTGATATGAAAATCCTTATAAGATTTCTTTGTAAGTATAATATTATTAATTTTAAAAATACTACTCAAAATAATAAAACAAACATACAACTACTGATGGCAATGGGCCGGGCCGAGACCGGGTACCCCTTAGCCCAGGCCCAAGCCCGACCTCATGACACAGGCCCAAGCCCGGCCTGAGCCCGCTACGGGTATGATAGGCAAAGCCCAAGCCCGGCCCGACGGGTTTTTTATAACCGCAGGCCCGGCCCAAGCCTGCCTTTTTTAATAATGTTTATTTTTAAATATTAATAAATTTCAAATTTTTTTATATTTTTAATTTTAGAAATAGTTTTTAAATATTAATTGAAGCTATTTCCACAAATAATTTAAGCAATAAGCGAGCAATTAAAACTCCATAATAGTTGATTATACTAACTTTTCAGCTGTGCATAATATGTTATGGTGAAATCCACTTTAATAAGTTGAACTAAACCATCTAACTCATTTAAGGCAATTTAACATGTTAAACCTTTAATATGGATGAAAATTGAGGTTAGGGTTGGGAAAAATGGATATATATATATATATATTATATATATATATATATATATATATATTATTAATATATATATATTATATATATATAATATTATATAGGATAATATTGTAATTAAATATAGTATAAGGGTAAATTAGTAAAATAATACTAAATTTGCGGGGGGGGGCCGGGCCGGGCCGGGCCTAAAGATATACCCATGCCCGGCCCGTACCCGAGGTCGGGCCTCAAAATCAAGCCCAGCCCGCCAACCTCAGGTAAACCCGCTCTTTCGGGCCGGGCCGGGCCGGGTACCCAAATGTCGGACCCATTGCCATCTCTACATACAACACTATTAGTTACGGTACTTCTATCAACACTTGACGGATGCGTAAATTGTTATTTGAGAAACTTGAAAGGGAAAATTTTAATTTAGAAACCTTAGGGGAAAATACAACTCTTTTAAAATGTTAGTAACAGACAAACCTGTGACGAAACGCCCGTTTTGATTGAAAGGGGGTTCCGCCGCCAATTACCAGGCGTACTTTAATGCTCCACCGCTCTCCACAAAACTTAAACAACTCAAACACTCCACTTCACTCCCACCAACACTTCTTCTCTTTCAACTCAACAACAAGCGACAATGCCTCAAGGTTCTCTCTCAATCTCTCTCCAATTCCATTTGTTTCCCTTTTTTTTTTTTCCCTAATTTGCTTTGTAGTATTATTTATTCAATTATTTGTTGCAGACCTTCCTGGGTTCTATTATGATGCCGAGAAGAACCGGTACTTCCCCATCAAAGGTCCCATTCCCGGCACTTCTCGTCCTCGAATTCCTTCTGCTTCATCTCAGAACCCACTTTCAAACTCTACCCAGGTACTTTTTTTTTTCCTTTTTGAGATTTTGGGTTGATTGTGAAGCAGTGACTTCACATTTTTGATAAATTTTATGAGGTTTTAGATGGGTGTTTACGAGATTTGGAAGATTTCGAAATCTGAGGAGGGTTTTTTGCCTGTTTCTCAAATTTGAGTTTGCAGATATTTAGGTTAAAATTTAGGGGGTTTAAAAATTCAGTGGTATTTTAGCTGATTATAAGGTAAAATTTTAAACTTTAGATGGGTGTTTAGTTTATGAAGATTCTGAAAATTCTGAGGTCTGCATTTCAAGTTATTGTTTGCAAATAATTAGGTCAGCATTCAGGGTATTCAAACCATAGACAGTTACTTGATTTTAAAGTTTCATTGAGAGTTTGAGCTGTTTACAAGCTTAATTGAAGTGGGTAAGAGGCAGTGACCACACATTACTGATTAAGTTTGAAACTTTAGATGAGTGTTGAAGGGTTTATCAAGATTTTGAGAATCCAGAGAAGTGTTATTGTCTATTTTTCGAGTTAGGATTTTCATGTAATTAGGTCAAATTTGGAGCTGATTACTTGTGTACAGCTGAAGTGGGTAATAAACAGAGAATTCCTTTTTGTGATAAAGAAATAACTTCAGATGCATGTTGAAAAGTTTATGAAGATGATGAGAAGTCAGTTAACAATTCCGTCTTTTTTTCAAGTTAGGCTTTGCATGTGTGATCATATGTTGTCGATTACATATGCTTTTACTCTTTTGGTATATGTTACTGGTTGTTTAAATTATGTTTCAAATGCGTTTGGTAGCTTTGTTGGGGAATATTTGCTATTATCATAAAAAAATGCTCTAAATTCATTTGTGAGTTTAACTGTTTCAGTTAATGGGTCTCATTTTATGTGATCATGACCAAGGGAAAGGTGATCACTGATGTTTTTTAGATTAGAAGATATGACTATGTTAGGTGAATTAGTGAATTGTTAGATAGAGGTGAATTTCAAGTTGTGGGAACTCAATGGTCTCTTTTTTTTAACTATACTAAGTTGAGGGTTATGCATCTACATGCTGACCACATACTAATTGTTACCATAATTTGGTGCCTTGTATAAGCACTTGATCTTTCAATAGAGCAAAAATTTGATTTTGTTTTGGAGATGTACTTGGATATTTGATTTTTCCTTGAGAAAGACAGGAAGATGCTTTAATTTGTTTGTTTAATCTTGTCTGTTGGTTTTAAAAAAGTTACTTAAGCTGTTAAAAATTATGTTCATTTTGCTTTTAAAAAAAGTTCTTGCTTTTGAATATGTTACTATGGCTATGTTATTAGTTCTTTTCTTTAGGTTCAGTCATCGATTTCTGTTACAAAGTCCTAGATTTAGTTTCTTCGTTCACTGCAGCCAGCCAAGTCACTTCGGACTGGTGAAAGAACTTCGAAATTGCTTCAGGTCAGGGAGTTGAATGGTAATGTTCTGTCTCTCACTAAAGGGAAGCGTAAGTTTAAGGAGGAATTTCAAAAGAAACTAGTTTCACAACCTGTGGTAAGTTTATTGACTTTGATCTTGTGATTTTGTAAGTTACTGCTTTTCTTTTTGATTGACTTAAGTCCCGTATAGTTCTCACATTCAAATCTAAGGGGTTGGTTGTGATGAAGTTATTTTGTCGGACTATGGGAAAATTTTTTGTGACAAATATGTATTGTGTGTTCACATATTTTGAGTGGAATGATGTAAATACACGACTTTTGAGTATTTATAATTTTTAAGGTCTTACTGGGAATGGGAATTTTTCTTTTTCAACATTTTTGGTGAATATTGTGGTAACCTTTCTCTATCAAAATCATCTTATTGTTTTTATTAAATTTCATGCAATTTAGGTTCTCAAGTATCAAGGAACAAGACATAGAGCTGATGCTGCTTTACAGCCGATACATGTTAAATTAAACACATCTACGGGTCAAAGGGAAATTGACGCTGTATTAGCAGGCAGTATAAATGGCACTTTGAGGTATATATAAAGTTGTAATCTGATGAATTTGTTATTGCCTCCTCTGAAATAAATGCAAGACCTTCAAAATGTTCTTAATGGTTGATAATTTTATTGTCACATAGTTTCCTGTAATCATTATTTGAGTTGGAATATAATGTGTAAGGGATTGGATAATTTGCTCTCCATGAGTTCATTAATTGGTGATTGGACAGACTCCCTCTATTGTCTTTCTCCATGTCTCTCCGTGTGTGCGCATCTTTCTTTTCAAATAACCAAGAATAACTGAACTTGTTATTTTTTAATAGGCCATGTACCTCTAAGGCTCACAAATATATAGGTGAGAATTGAGTGATTGATGAAGGCCAAGTTCTTGGGAGATTGAGAGAAACAAAAGAATATATGAAGATAATAGAGGGATGATCTTCCTCTCTTGTGGACAATGTTAAATTTTGGGCCTTCTTGTGGGCCTCTCTTTCTTAAAAAGTTAAGAGATATTTCCTTTTCCTTCCTTTTTAATTGGGAAGTGATGATCTCCTAACCTTATACTTTTCTTTGTGATTAATTTTCAAGTCTTTAGTTAGGCCTTTAGTGGATAGCTAGTGCCCATATGTGTATAATCTACAATCTCTGTTTTTAATAATATACTTTGTTTCCTAAAAGGAAAATCATGTCTGAATTCCAGTAAATTTTGGGTTGAAAGTGTTTGACCTAAACTACCTCTTTTTATATAACACGGATATTTAGTAAGCTTCTTGTTGTTGCTATAACATTGTTATTGTTCATAATAGCACTATGAAATGATGTTTGCATCTGACTTCTCATCCCTTACTTTAAGTTTTTATTGTTGATATGGTTCTTTGAGATATTTACACTGCCTTTAACTGTTCATCACAACCTATTGCTTTTGAAGTTTGGTGCTCTCGCAGTTTGTTTGGAGTTGGAAAAGTTGGACAACATTTTGATACTGGAATAAATTTCCTTCCAGATCGTGTGGGGCCTCGTGTTAAAGAAAACAAAGCAGAAAGTTATAAAGAAGCTGAGCATATTTGGATACCTGAAGGAGCTTCAATACTAATGTCATCTCGTGTATCTTCTATAAAATTGCCTAGAAAGTACTCTTCTTGTGAACTGGATGATGGTTTTAACTGCCGGCGTACAGTGTATCCTTTTGCAACTTCAGATTTTCATTAACTCTTCTGTATATTTCTTCATATATAACAAATTTCAGCTTGTTTTTTTTAGTAATTAATAGCTTTTCTTTGCACTTGATGGAAATAAAAAATGTTTCTCGGTACTGTTAAACTTTATCTTGTGTCATTTGTCCAGGTTCCTGAACCAGTTAGGGATCTCTTGGTCAGTGTCTTTATGCTTGCGGATCTATTATTGGTTTGAGTAGAATGTGGGCCCTACTTTCCTGGTAGTGATCCTGGAGCTTGTCTTCATTGGATTTATTAGGAAGACGAAACCAGTGTCTGATTGTTTATGCGATAGATGGTGCAGAAGCCTTCCTTGGATTGGTGGCATTTATATTTTCTCTTTTACAACCTTTTGGTCTTTAGAAGTTTAGTTATGCATTGTGACACAGCCACCAATTTTAATGTGGTCTTCGTTAGTTGTCTCATAAATAATTTCTTTCTTTGCCTTAACATAAGGAAACAGGGTAACTACTTTGGGATCGGGGACACCTGGTGGAGCTATATATGTTCTTAGTCTTGATGATCCATTTGAATTTCCCCCTGGGCTTTTTTCCATTAGGCAGAGGATGACTTCAGTTGCTTCTTTCAATTGTACCATATGGACTGCAGATTGCAACTCTAGTGCGAGCGAAGCAGTTGTTGGCAAGTTTTTTTTTTTTTCAATATTATTTTTTGTTTTCTGTTTTTGTTTCATTGTACTATTTTACTTCCTGAATTTACTTTGATATTCTCTTCTATTTACTACTGCTTTTTCAGTCTTCTGATTTTAATAGTTGAATTCATGTATTTAAGTTAGCCTACTTAGATTTCGATATATAGACTCTGACTTGTATCTTAAGCTTTATTAATGTAAATTCAGGAAGTAGACAGACTTTTCTTTGAGTGAGTTAGGATCTTGAAGTTCAGTAAGGTTTTAATTTGTTGGGAATAATTACAATTTATAAAAGTTGCAGAGTGTAAAAGAAAAGACAATGATGGTTATCTTGCCCTTGAATTTTTTTCAGGTATATTTAATGTTCAGAGATTTATATGTTTTCTTTGATCTTTTGTTTGCTGTAGGAACCAATCGTGGTGCTGCTATGGTCAATTTGGAAACAGGGTCAACATCATGGGTGTGCTGTGGTAAAAGTGATGTTTTTGCACAACAACTTAATGAGTCGGTAACTTTTACATCATTTAAGGATCTCTTAAATCATTCAAGGTTCTCTAGACTCGTGTAGTTTGCTTGATCATCCCAGATCTATCTATACTTGGATTCTTTAGGTCTATATTAGCTAGCATGTGTTTTTTAGTTTTGCCTGTATTTTATTTTTTACTTTTCTGTTTCTAATTGTAGACATTATATCATTCGTGTATGGAAATTTATCATGCCAACATGAAGATATCCATATATTCTGTGCTAGTTTTCAGTGTTGTGTATGGTTAATATGTTTTTGCATTTCAAAGTGCTCCAATTGTTTGGCAATCTTAATTACATGGATATGGTTCTTGAGTTATTTTTATTTTCTTTTAATTAAGCTGACCATCTTCTAGTAGTTCTTGAAATTGAGTTAATTATTTCTTGTTGCAGGGCAAGGTCATTTTATGCGGACTTAGAAATGGAGCAATTGTGACAGTTGATGTTCGTGAGAGACCACAAGGGTCTGCTAGAAGACTTATTAGACACCGGATACCTTACTCACCTTTGAGAAAAACTGTTCAAAATTCTAATAAACAATGGTTTGAGGTATGAATGATCGTTTAATGTGATGAATTTTACCCATTATTTTTACAGAGTGACCACCCTTGCCATCATTCCAAGAGTATACTGTGCTGTTGGCAAGTCACAGTGGTGGTCCTACCCCTGTTTGTCTGGCATGTTGAGTAATTGAGTCACTATAGCATGTGGTCCCTTGGATTGTTCTTTTGAATCGAATGGCCTTGCCTACTTGGGTCTCTTTCATTGCTCTGAATCAAAGGGCTTCTCTGGTAATTGGCTTCATTTGGGTGACCACCCTTATGCATGGACACCTTTTGTGGTCATCCACTATTACTGATTTCTGGAAAAGTGATTTCTCTTCTTTACTTTTATATAGAAACTCCTCTTAATTCAAGCATGTAGTTGCAGGGTAAGGTCTGCCAAAGTTTTTGCTGTTTTCTATTATTTTTCCTTTGATTTTGTTTGTCTGATTTTATGTAACCTATTTGGATCATTAATGCGATAATTTTTTAACATGAACATCTGCCTGGAGCTGCAATTTTTGGTCAAACCTAGAATAATAGATCCAAAACTCTTGTTTTGCAGCTGAGTGGAAACATTTGTCCTTCACGCACTGCTTTTATGCCTTCGTCTATTACCAGGTAGTTGACTTTTACAACATTTAATTAACTTGTGACTTTCAATTTTAATTTCTTTGTTTTTGAAATTGTAGTTTGGTATCATTACGTTTCTACGATCAATACTTCTTGGCAAGTGCAATGGATGGATCGGTTAGTGTTCATTCTTCATTTGCGCTCCTTTTTGGATACTTGCTGACTCTGCATATTCCTCCATTGTATTTAACAAAGTCACATTACATGACATTAATTAGATTTTTAATGTTGTGGCTCCATTCCCATCAAAGTATTTTTCTGATAGAAATTCTTTTTCCAATGAACTACACTTTAAACCAGTCCTAATCTAGGACGTATCTTTGTATCTTCTCTTTATTTCTAATTTTCTTATTTCACTGTCTCTCTCTTTTCTTTTCTTCCCCTCTATAAAACAAATTGATACTAGGTCTTCGGTATAGAACCTCAAGACTTGGCCATTTAGATGAGGCATAAGCTTTAATTGAATAGCAAGATGTTTTGTTGGTTAATTTGCCATTGTTTTCTTGATGATACTTTTAAAAAGGTATTATGTTGTAGCAGACTTGAAATTGATATCTGCTATAACATAAAAGAATATGGCCTGTCAATTAGCTTCATTGGTCTCTTTGAACTTTAAATTGTTAAATATTATCTGTCATGGATTTGTTAGTTTCAGATTAAAATTATCATGTTGATAGAACTTAAGGGGACATCCTCTCTGTTACTATAATACCTCTAGATGTATCTAAATTTAGTTTATTTAATCGTTCAATCAACTAATTTTTCCGAAATCTTTCTTCCCATAGTCGAGGAGAAATTTATTCTTTTGCCTGTAACCGTGTAATGCTTAATGAACTGTCTGAACTTTTCTTGTGGATCATTGAGGAATCTTGCTTTATTAACCTGTGTAATTAACGAAGACTGATACGATAGGAGAAATTATGTAAAGCACCCTTCATAAGTGGGCTTTAATGTTCTTTTCACAGGTTATGCTTTATGATCATCGCCTAAGTAAGAGAGGGCCCATACAATCATATGAAGGGCATGCTAATTCTCACACTCTGTTACAGCTTGCAGTAGACCAATCTGAGAGATTTGTTATGGCAGGTTTGAAACATGTTAAATCACATATTTTTTGTTTTGTTTTAACCAGTCACAAAAATTAGAACTCTCAAATATGATGTCGTAGGTGGAGAGGACTGCAACTTACGTATTTGGAGTATCAAATCTGGAGAACTGCTCTTTCAAGAAAAGGTTTCTGATTCAGCCCCATCTACTGTGAGCTGGCGACTAGTCGAAAGTAAATTTACTCAGCCTCTCATTTATTATGTGTCATCTTTTTCGTTATTTATTTTTTAGTGTTCTGCCTGATTCCATGGAGGGAAAGGATTTTGATAAATCTATGAAACTTCGGTACAATGATTTTAAAGTCAACTCATAAATTATATATGCACAGTGGACAGCTTGATTGCATCTTTGTATTTATGTTTCTTATCAAAAACAAGGAGACTATCATAATTTCTGGGAAGATTTATAACGAAATTTGTAATGATAAAGTATATCTGTATTTCAACAATGTCCGGATACTATTTGACTTGCTTTTTCTTACCTTCATAATAATTTCATGTTCATCTTCCCTGCAGGGCCTCTTGGAAATCCAGACGAAAAGCAAAGCCAAAATGAGCTTCAGTTTGCGGAGAGCCTTAGATGGGAAGCTTGGTTTGGATCAGTGGATGGACTGTACCACATGGGTTGGCCTTGATTCTTCCATTATCTTCAAGTAACAATTATAAACTAAAAAGCGTGCAGTTAGTCTTCAACTGGTGTTGCAAAGCAAGAAATTAAATTTATTTTTTTTAACTTTTTCGATAATCCTAAAATCCGCTGATCATACTGAAGCTCCCACTGAACCCCAAAATCTATGGGAAGTAGGAAACAATAGATTCTCACTTTGTATAAAATAAGAGATTTTTGGTTATGTCGTTGCCTGGATTCTCATTCTGTAGAAAGTGTTTATAGGCTGAAAAATTAGGCTATGCATAAGGTGAAACTTTTGATTTCTATTTTTAATATTTGAAAATATGTTTGATGTAATATTGTAGACTGTGTTAATATTATTCACAAGTTTTATATTACATATATACGATTTTACAAGTTTTACGTTAATGTATCAGTTTTATTTTGTACCATAGGTATTTGTATATACTTTTATAGTTTTATATGGATAATTACTGATATCTAACATTGAAATTGACTAACAAAAATTAAAAATTGGAATAAACATTTGGTAGGGTAACAAGACAATCATTATTATGAATTTATGAGGGACAAAATGTGGATTCATCTCAATCTTCATAGCTCTTGGAATGGATGTTTGATTTGACATATATTTGACTTGGTTCTTGTTTTGTTTCAATACATGATATAAATATTTGCCTTCAGATAATTACAAACAAATTGCATTCAAAGAGATATCTAAGTATATCCTTTATGTATTATTGTAGTTTAGCAAGAAATAGTTTTGAGTTCATATGTTTATATGTAATGGAGTGGGTGAAGAGGAGTATTTGCGATTTAAGTGAGGGATTGAGATGGTGAATTGTTGCGTTAGTCTTCCTCCGAAGATCAGTTGAGATACATGTAAGTTGGCTCGAATAATTTGGTTACCAAAAAAAAAAAAAAGTGGATGAAGAGAATATTTTTATTTTATATAATTAAGCTATTTGTTTGTAATTATATATTTTTTAAATGAATTCTATTATAAAGGGAGACTAAAAGGTGCTACCCTTTTTTTTTTACATAAGTTATGATACGATAATTGTGATATAATTTTTAATTAAGAAATATTTTGTTTCAAATAGTTTCAAGGGTAGAGTTGATTTTTTTTTTCATCTTATTAGAGTTATGTATCTCCGAATTCATAGACCAAATTATCATCCCTATTCAAGGGTAGTACAACCTCATCCTTAAAAAGATGTCCCATTTTTTGTTAAAATACAATTTTGAAATTACATATTTGTCCTTGTTAAATTAAAAAAAAAAAAAAAAAAAAAGGGAGGCTATTAAGGAATGGAATTATACAAGGGACATTTAGCATCACTTAGGAAAAATATGATGTACCCTAAAAATGACTAGAAAAGTTATAATTCCAAATTGAGTTCCATAATCATATGATTTATTTTATTTTAATTTCTTCTATTTTTATGTTTACTATTTTTAAGCACAGAATAAATTTCTCATCACTTGAATCTCAAAAGAAAGAAATTACATGGTGAGCATGGATGACAAATGTCAAAAATGTAATCTATCAAATCAACCCAAAAGTATTGAATTAATTTTTATTTAATCCAAGAAAACATTGCTCATTACAACTTCACTTTTAGTAAAGATAAAAAGCTTATTCTGAAAGCACTTTTATCAAAAGAGACAACTACCACTACTAGCTACTTCTTTCTCTTTCTCAATGCCTTGACTATGTTGCTCTAGTCAAGACTCAATAGTGTTGTAAACTTTTCAAGTTATGGGTTCTGTCCTCTCCATCCTTTCATATAAATTTATGGATAAAAAAACATAGACAAAGAGTAAAAAATTTAATAAAAAAGTCAATTTAATAAATAATGTTTACATCTGTTGGAATTTGGAGGAGTAAAAAATAAAATAAAGAACAGTAATATGCGCAAGAATATCACACACATATAAATACGATATTTATGTGGTTCGGTATAACTTGCTTACATGCATAGATCAGAGAAATCTACTATAAATTTATAAACATGATACAAGAGTGTATAACACCATCAACCTATAAGGCGGGAGCTCTACCGTTTGGTGTTTTATAAGCATAACACCATCAACTCATTACATAGACGGACATTCCATTCCTATAGTGTTTAATACCCCTTCTCTCATCTTCTCATTCCCTCTTTCACATAGTTTCTCTTATAATTATGAATTGGCTCTAACCCTTATATTTACAGATAGTATATAAGATATCTAAATTCTAATAGGATTCATATTTCTAATCCTAATAGAACTCCCATATTTAATCTTCAATTCCTACTTTAACTCAAAGTAAAGTCTTAAACCAATTATTCTTCCCTAATTCAACTCACAGTAAAAAGAAAACAATAATTCCAAAACTCGAACTCCTAAAACATGAATTTAACTCAAACTCTATATCTTCATCAACTACTAAAAAGTGTTCACATTTTTATAACATCAGGGTTATTTGTATGCATACAACATGTATTTGATTAAATATAAAGAAAGGTTAACTTCGCTCATTATATTTGATATTTGCTTATATTTCATGTTCATAAGTTTATGTGAATTTAGAAAAAGAAACTATGGAAATAAAGCTATATAAGGGTGATATAACATTACAATCCCAAAATGTTGCCAAAATTTATCAAGATCTCTCTTGTAGAGGAGATCTTTTCTGGGTAATTCCAATTTGGATCTCAACTAATGTGGTTGTTGATGTGCTAATATTACACTAATTATGCAAAAGTATACATTTTATCACATCAACCTATAATTAATGTAATACTAAAACACCGGTTACATCATCAGTTAGGAGAAAATCTTATGTACGTTATGTTGCAATAAACTCGTCAATAAGAAAGTAAGTATGTTCTACTTGTACAAATGTAATATATTCTTTTTGACTGATTATATTGCAACAAGTTGCACGGTGTATCAAATGCTTTTTTTTTTTTTTTAATTTAATATAATAATAATATTATTATTGTTTTTATCCTTTTTATATTTTTCAAACCTTCTATAATTAAATTTTCTTTACCGCCCATATCTTATAATATGTCGAGTATCATATACATGTGACATGGAAATAAAAGTCGTATATATATTTGTAATGTCAATATCACCTTATAACTTGTAGCATATTTATAACATAAAAGCAAGATGATTACAAGTCTCATGTTGTCAACACATACTATTATAGGAAAATGTATCATCACAAAACCCTAAGTTTTCTGGTACTGTCTTTTCATGCATGGGACCAAGCTTCGTTGAGTGATTGGTACAAAAGTCTCTTAATTTAAAGTGATGTATACAACTCTTTCAAAGAATCAAAAGTGAAGCAAAATCATGCTTTAATTTGATTGCCAAAAGCAAGTCACGTAAATTGATAAGTTCGTCGATCTTCAACTCCAAGACAAATCAAATATATTAAAATTCATATATGTTGTCTAATTTGGGTCTTTGTCTTGACTTAAACTTAACTTTATGTAAAGTTATTAGAATGATGAAAAGTAATGGAATAATATACTTTACAAATATCTTGTTACTATTACATGTTCAAAATGATTTAAACACACACACACAATGTTATTTGTAAACGGTGACATTACCGTTTACTGTAATCTTATATTGATTGAAGTAAGGGCAGTCTTTTCAAAGTTGCATTTTAACTGAAGGTGTTGCCTTCTGACGTTAACGTTTTTTTTATTGTATAAGAAGACTTATAGCTTAACTGTAACCCTTGGATCAAAGATAGAATTACCCTTGTACAATTAACCTTGATACAAAAACCGCTAATTGGGGTATTGACTCTTGTAATTGTAATAATTTTTTACAGTCTAATTGCAATTTTTCGGATCAAAGCTAGAGTAACCATGATACTATCACGCATTGATTCAAAAATTGTTATTTGCATGTAACTTTAAATAACATTACTCTTTAGGGCCCGTTTGGATCAGGTTGAAATTTTTTAACAAGAATTCATAGACCAAATTATCATCCCTATTCAAGGGTAGTACAACCTCATCCTTAAAAAGATGTCCCATTTTTTGTTAAAATACAATTTTGAAATTACATATTTGTCCTTGTTAAATTAAAAAAAAAAAAAAAAAAAAAAGGGAGGCTATTAAGGAATGGAATTATACAAGGGACATTTAGCATCACTTAGGAAAAATATGATGTACCCTAAAAATGACTAGAAAAGTTATAATTCCAAATTGAGTTCCATAATCATATGATTTATTTTATTTTAATTTCTTCTATTTTTATGTTTACTATTTTTAAGCACAGAATAAATTTCTCATCACTTGAATCTCAAAAGAAAGAAATTACATGGTGAGCATGGATGACAAATGTCAAAAATGTAATCTATCAAATCAACCCAAAAGTATTGAATTAATTTTTATTTAATCCAAGAAAACATTGCTCATTACAACTTCACTTTTAGTAAAGATAAAAAGCTTATTCTGAAAGCACTTTTATCAAAAGAGACAACTACCACTACTAGCTACTTCTTTCTCTTTCTCAATGCCTTGACTATGTTGCTCTAGTCAAGACTCAATAGTGTTGTAAACTTTTCAAGTTATGGGTTCTGTCCTCTCCATCCTTTCATATAAATTTATGGATAAAAAAAAAATAGACAAAGAGTAAAAAATTTAATAAAAAAGTCAATTTAATAAATAATGTTTACATCTGTTGGAATTTGGAGGAGTAAAAAATAAAATAAAGAACAGTAATATGCGCAAGAATATCACACACATATAAATACGATATTTATGTGGTTCGGTATAACTTGCTTACATGCATAGATCAGAGAAATCTACTATAAATTTATAAACATGATACAAGAGTGTATAACACCATCAACCTATAAGGCGGGAGCTCTACCGTTTGGTGTTTTATAAGCATAACACCATCAACTCATTACATAGACGGACATTCCATTCCTATAGTGTTTAATACCCCTTCTCTCATCTTCTCATTCCCTCTTTCACATAGTTTCTCTTATAATTATGAATTGGCTCTAACCCTTATATTTACAGATAGTATATAAGATATCTAAATTCTAATAGGATTCATATTTCTAATCCTAATAGAACTCCCATATTTAATCTTCAATTCCTACTTTAACTCAAAGTAAAGTCTTAAACCAATTATTCTTCCCTAATTCAACTCACAGTAAAAAGAAAACAATAATTCCAAAACTCGAACTCCTAAAACATGAATTTAACTCAAACTCTATATCTTCATCAACTACTAAAAAGTGTTCACATTTTTATAACATCAGGGTTATTTGTATGCATACAACATGTATTTGATTAAATATAAAGAAAGGTTAACTTCGCTCATTATATTTGATATTTGCTTATATTTCATGTTCATAAGTTTATGTGAATTTAGAAAAAGAAACTATGGAAATAAAGCTATATAAGGGTGATTTAAGATTACAATCCCAAAATGTTGCTAAAATTTATCAAGATCTCTCTTGTAGAGGAGATCTTTTCTGGGTAATTCCAATTTGGATCTCAACTAATGTGGTGGTTGATGTGCTAATATTACACTAATTATGCAAAAGTATACATTTTATCACATCAACCTATAATTAATGTAATACTAAAACACCGGTTACATCATCAGTTAGGAGAAAATCTTATGTACGTTATGTTGCAATAAACTCGTCAATAAGAAAGTAAATATGTTCTACTTGTACAAATGTAATATATTCTTTTTGACTGATTATATTGCAACAAGTTGCACGGTGTATCAAATGCTTTTTTTTTTTTTTTAATTTAATATAATAATAATATTATTATTGTTTTTATCCTTTTTATATTTTTCAAACCTTCTATAATTAAATTTTCTTTACCGCCCATATCTTATAATATGTCGAGTATCATATACATGTGACATGGAAAAAAAAGTCGTATATATATTTGTAATGTCAATATCACCTTATAACTTGTAGCATATTTATAACATAAAAGCAAGATGATTACAAGTCTCATGTTGTCAACACATACTATTATAGGAAAATGTATCATCACAAAACCCTAAGTTTTCTGGTACTGTCTTTTCATTTATGGGACCAAGCTTCGTTGAGTGATTGGTACAAAAGTCTCTTAATTTAAAGTGATGTATACAACTCTTTCAAAGAATCAAAAGTGAAGCAAAATCATGCTTTAATTTGATTGCCAAAAGCAAGTCACGTAAATTGATAAGTTCGTCGATCTTCAACTCCAAGACAAATCAAATATATTAAAATTCATATATGTTGTCTAATTTGGGTCTTTGTCTTGACTTAAACTTAACTTTATGCAAAGTTATTAGAATGATGAAAAGTAATGGAATAATATACTTTACAAATATCTTGTTACTATTACATGTTCAAAATGATTTAAACACACACACACAATGTTATTTGTAAACGGTGACATTACCGTTTACTGTAATCTTATATTGATTGAAGTAAGGGCAGTCTTTTCAAAGTTGCATTTTAACTGAAGGTGTTGCCTTCTGACGTTAACGTTTTTTTTATTGTATAAGAAGACTTATAGCTTAACTGTAACCCTTGGATCAAAGATAGAATTACCCTTGTACAATTAACCTTGATACAAAAACCGCTAATTGGGGTAATGACTCTTGTAATTGTAATAATTTTTTACAGTCTAATTGCAATTTTTCGGATCAAAGCTAGAGTAACCATGATACTATCACGCATTGATTCAAAAATTGTTATTTGCATGTAACTTTAAATAACATTACTCTTTAGGGCCCGTTTGGATCAGGTTGAAATTTTTTAACAAGGGTAATATTTGTTTAATTGAGTAGATTACTGTGTTTGGCATTTTTGTACAAAAACATTATCGGAAAATAAGATGACAAACAGTGCTAAAAAGGGGGTAAATCACCGAAAATAATATTACCTGGGGGGAGGGTGGTATTAAAATGTTACTTCTGTAATCTAAATTTCTGTCCAATTTTGCCCCAAAACAGTGGACAATGTGGACGAAAATATCCTTGGCTTTGTTAATAATTACAAAACACCTAATTTGTAAAATGATAAAAACACCCCCACCACTACTGTGCCAGATTTTGGCCACCACCGTCAGAATTTGGTCGGAATCTGCTGTTACGACTCAGACTGGTCGAATTTGGCCGGTGGTGTGTCGATCTGGCTTTTTCCGGCCAGATCGGTGAATAAACGACCATTTCCGGTCGTTTTTAGGCCGTTGTGACAGATTCCACTGACGGTGGTTGCCGGAATCTGGAAACTATGGGTGGGTGGGGTTGTTTTTGTTAATTTTTAATATTTTTTTCTAGGGTTGTTTAATTAAATTAATAAACTTAAGGGGTCTAAAAGTAATTAAAAAAATAGAATAGTATTTCCCAAATAATTAAACAAACAAGTATTTTGGGAACAGGATAGAGAATAGGGTTTGAAATAATAAAACAAACTAGCCCCTAATTATTTATATCTAGTAATCATCTAAAGGGCATTCTAGTACAAGGGTATTTCAGGACATCTGTTATTACTATCAACCAAACATATTAATTATTAATACTTGCCAATTGAACAAAGTACAATAATAATTAAAACTCGGTAATCTACAATGTAATCTTTCTTTCAAGTAATCTTATTACTAAGATAAAAAAAATATTATATGATCCAAACGTCTCCTTATATTATAGTATGTGTAACTGATATTTGCAGGTAACTCCAAATAAAATTACTCTTATATTGTAATATGAACGACTGATATTAACTGATGACTCTAAATAACATTATTCTTGTAATGTAATATGACTCGTATTTAATTGGTTGCTAAGAGAATATTCAATCAATCCTTGAAAGGAAATTTGATTAATATATTATATTATTGTTAGCTTTATTGTAATTAATCAATGGAATGATTATATGTCTCCCTTTAAAGCACAAATTTGTGGATTGAGTTATAGTTGAAGAAGAAAAAGAATGGATTATTTAATATCACTTAAGTGGTAGTGATTAGTGAAGGTACAATCTATTAATAATTACTTCTTTATAAACAAACGAGTGTCACACATTACCAAATCCATTATGCCAATTATTTACCCTTTACTATCATATAATTGACATAGCTTACTTTTTTAGAGTGTTATCCAATTGTTATCAGCTTGTTGAATACAATTCAATCTAATTATTTCATAAACCAATGTTTTTAAATACATTATTTCAAGAATATAAACTAAATAGTTACTTAGGTTAAGATGCGACGGTATGCGAGTTTAAGTAAGTATTCATAAGAAAATGAAATAATATACAAGAGGCCACATATAAAAAGGGTCAACCCAAGCCCTAGGTTAGGCTAAAAAAAAATCAAATATCACTAAGATTACTAACAAAATGTTAAACTAGACAATTAAAACCAAAAGCAAAACAAAGCACCAACACAATACTAAACAAGATCTCTTCGTTTAACTATACAGTTATTATTTACTCCACAACAATTTACTATTCAAATTTACCGTTCACAATTTGAGATCTTTCCTTTCAATGGTTAGGTTATTGTCTAAAACGGGATTTTTCTGATAATTTTAATAATTTGAAGTGAAATTGTTAATGGTTTTAAAAATAGTAATCAAACAAAAGCCTGCAATGGTATTAATGAACACAAGAGGTACCACTTGAAACCATGTGAAGCTTTTTCCCAAAATTATTAGAAGTTAAAATGAAAGACATTGGAGAAGAAAGAACAATACAACAAGAATGGCATGTAAATCCACACATAAGAAAACAAGAGATTGAGCACCAAAGGCACAAGAAGACATGAAGGAGCCTTTTAAAGGGGTGATTGAGCTTTTAAAAGCAAGAGACAGAATGAGGATATGATTCATAAGAAAACAAGGGTTGTTTTGGGAAATTTATTGGAAAGAAAGGGACCCTTCACTACTACTTTGGATGCCAGAGAGAGTCAATATAACTTTACACGAAATTCTATGGACCTCTTTACCCCTTTCATTATTGCATTTCAGTCTCGTCTTCAACAAAAGGCCCAAACCCACATACAATTTTGCATCATTATGTCTCTTTTCTCCTTCCTCTCTCTCTTTTACTCTTTTCTTTTTATCTGTCTATGACTAATATCAGTAACAAAGTTAAAAAGAATTTGAATATAACAATGTTATTTGGGTAACCTTTTATGCTCTCGTGAACATTAGATTTTAAATTTGTAATGTCTTAAGAATGTACATAATTTAATGCTCACTCGAGAGAAGGGCAATAGTATGTTATGTGAATATCAAATGTTTCCCCGTTATTTCTTAAGAAAACAATTTAATGGTTGCTTATGGTAATGTACATTATTTTTTGAGGAATATGATAAATTAAAAGTTTGAACCCATGAAAAATTACATTTTTATAAATAATTTTAATAAAAAACTAAAATTACATTTTTATGGTGCGCTGAAAAAGTAAAAAAAAAAAAAAATTATTTAGTTCTTTAAGGGTACAAGTTATCATTCTAATTTGGGGTTTATTCAAGATCTTTTGATAGCAATTTGAGAATAGATTTTCAAGTTAATGGAAAATAATGAAAATATGATTCATGAAACATAGAATTAAAATGAAGTTCAATCTACTAACTGGTATTTCCCAAACAGGAAACCTGGTTTTAATTTCATCACAACATATAATAAATATTTAATTAAACTAAAGAAGATTAATTAAATAACAAGTACTTGAGATCAAATCCCATTTCCTTTATTTGGGTATATACTTTTAATTGTTTAATTTCTTCCATTAAAGTACTAATTAATTATCACAACCCTATCTTGTTTTGTCATGATATGTGAAGGCACAAATCAATAATTTTATGAATAATTAAACAAAGTGATTATCCTTTGGATAATCTCTTTTTGGAATCATATTTATGAAATCCAAGAAATTAATTAATAGCTCATGAACTTTCAAAAGAGAAAGTTAAATAAAATAAAAAATACATGTGGGTTAATCATGAGAATATATTCATAAAAAGAAAGAAAGATTGATTACTAGAATCTCATAAACATCCCCAATAATTGAATGATTGGATGGTAGATTTCTTCTCTTTCGAAAAATAATAATATGAATTAACTGTAGTGATCTTACAATAATAATATTGCTTTTATAGTAGCAGAAACTCACCAAACTAGCTACATTAATTTGTATAATAATTCATATATATAATTTTATATATAATAACAAGAAGATCCTGAACAATAAAAGTAAACACAAGCTACAAAATATTGTAATTTACCTATTTGAAATTGGATTTGGACCACTGGGAACTTCATGGGCACTCGCATTGAAGATCCTTTCTTGCTTTGGCCATGGCGAAGAGGACAACGACGAAGACGACGATGATGAAGGGTTAGTCTTTGTATTGAACGTCTCCTTCTCCATGCCATGTTTTCTTGTGGGAAATAATGGTAAGCTTCTTCTCCTTAAAGCTATTTCTTCTGGTGTTGAAGCGTTTGAGATATTATTGAAGTGAAAGAATAGAAGGAGGAAGAAGAAGAAGAAGAAGAAGGAGGTCATGGTAGCCATGCAAAATATGTATAAATTTTAAGTGATCTTCATCAACATGAAGCTCTAAAGGTTGAGAGACGGTTGAGAGTTCATTCAAAACACAATAATATTTTTTAGGGTTCTATGAAAAGGGCATTCAAACGAGAGAGAGAGAGAGAGAGAGAGAGAGAGGAAAGAGAAAGGAAGGAGTGAGAAGAGATACTTTAGTAATGAATCGAGGTGGCTTTATGAATGTGAAACTGTGGCTATGGCGGTGAAAATACACAAAGTAATAGATAAAAATAAAAGGTGTTAGTGTTATGAGAAAGTGTGCATGAAAGAGAGAGGGGGATTTTGTTTATAGTCTCCTGGGAGGAGGACCAAAGGTAGCCCACAAAGAGATTGGGGAGTAGAAGACACATACACAAGGAGTCAAACAAAGGTTTGGCTTCTTGCCAAAAGCCAAAGATGTATGTATGTATACATTTATGTATATGAGTTCTTTTGGATTAAGCGGTTAGAAGTATTGAGAAACCACAAGTGAAAAGATCATGAATAGGATTTTTCATTGATCTAGCTACTTACATACATGAATTTTTAATATTTTTTGTTCGTCATAAATAGTCTTATTATCAGTTTTATTAACTATCAATTACGTTTATGAAATTACGATCTATATTGACACAAACTTGACATTAAAAACACAATTTTTGCATTGGGGTAGACCTTTTTTAGCATGAAATTTTGTGCTTACAACTCGTTAGGCTATTACCCTCAAAGATAATATAGTTAAATTATGTATTTACAACTTATTAGATAGCAAATGATCAAACACAGTTAAAATATGTACTTATATATCATTTCACGAAAATGTAAAATCTAGAAAGCTAAAAAGATAATTTGAAAATCTTATTACAAGGCATTAGATATATCTAACAACATGAAGCTAATTTGACTTTGTGGATGTTTGAAGTTTTGTTTGTTTTCTAAGAATGTAAAATGGTTTGTAGAATTGTAGGGTTTATATTAAGAAGTAATTGAATTTTGTTTTCAAAAAATTGATTTTATTGTTTTTAGTGAATCTTATCATTTTAAACATTTTTTCGAACATGATGGATACATTTGACTAATTAGATTTACCACATCATTTGAAATTTCAAAGAAATTTGATACTCTTGTCTTGTCTTGTCTTTGCCATTTTTTTTATATAACTTTTAAATTTCATTAATGGTTTTTGAAATATAGTTAAAACATAAAAAATTTATTAAAAAAAAAAAATTATTATTTTATAGACATAAAATTTCCTTTCTTTCTCATGTTAATAAATTCTTACAATATATTATATTAGGATCTGGACCTCATTTTTCTTTACACAAGTTTTGACACAATTTTTTGGTCGTTAAATTGAAGCATTTGAATGATCAAGATTAAATCTAAATTATATTATTTTCCAACTGTATTAAAGCATTTTATGTTTATTGGACGTTGTAATCTATATTATAGTGAAATTTTTGAGTGTATATATATATATATACACGATAATTGGGATATATCTATTTAAGAGTTTTCCTTGGAGATTTGCATATCTATTTGATGGAATCTGTTTTGGAAGAATACAATTAATACAAGAAATATGAATACGACTTAACAAATAAAAAATATTTTCCACACCTAGTATAAATCAGAGCCAAAGAAGGGTAGCCAAGAGGGGACAATTCATGGAATTCTGAAGGAAATTCATCGAACAACAAAGAATAATCAGAAATATTTATAGGAATGAGCATGAGAGCCCAGAAAAAAATTCTATATTTAGCTAAAAGGATTCGATAACAAGAGACTCTTGTCTATTGTACTCCATTAATCTATAAAAGATCATATGTTCTACCTTTCTTTCGCGTCGTAAAAGATTTTCTCCGACGTAAATTTGTTGTTTTCCGGTGTCCGACGCAAATTTGTTCTTTGTAATCGGCCCCTAACTTGAGAAGACTTTTGATCTTTTAATTTCAATGTAGAATTAAAACGTGATAAATGTATTCTAAAATGAGATAAATGTGGCTCATTATGAGCTTTGTTGTGGCAAATCATTCTACTTTCTGCGCCAAAATTTTGTCAGTCTTTGATTCATATATATATATATGCCATCAAAGTGTTTGTTGACTTATTTCCAAACTTGTCTTAATTTAATTATTGCAATTGTGTAGGAAAACAGTGTATCTCAATTTGAGTTTGAGTTAGATTTGGAGTGTAGATATGGGATGTAATATTAGCCATGGCAATAGCACCACTAGAAAATTGATTATTTTCGACTTAAAAATCATCGACGTCATTGGACTCATTGGAGATAACATCCGATTCCAACATGTCCAATGCCGGTGATCATGTAAAATACAACTCCGATGTCACTATGTTGGTGTTTCGCCATCTAAGTTTCATGTTGTTCTCAAGATTTTGGTAGTAGTTGGCAATTGCATGAAAAGTATTAGCAGTTATTCCATCTAAAGGAATATATTCTGAAGCCCTTTTTTTTTTTTTTTTTTTTTGGAAGATAGCTCAATTTATTTTGCATCAATGGATTCATCCGGCTTGCCATAGCCATTGAAGTTGTAGATCCTGTCTTGAAATGCTCCACAGGATGATCTTCCAGTTGTATGTGCTCCGGCAAAACAATAGAAGTTTGATTATGATGTAAGGGATATGGGCCTACTTGGTATGGTACAGCCCATAACTAACCTCAATGATCTAAAATCCAATGTAAACTTGACTCAGACCCATTTGATTCATCTAATATATATATATATATGTGATAGTAATTAAATTTGGATAATCTGAATTGGATTTGAATCCGCTAACAAGAGATTTGAACTTATAACTTTTTAAATAATATATCTAAGAGTCTTTATCGAACTAATCAATCATTTAGAGATAATATTGTTTCTACGCATAAGATTTATATGGATGCCAATTTTTTCTCTTCTATTGCACACGTTGATTTTCATATACTAATCTGAATTAAAGAATTTTTTTTTGACCAATTTATATTCCAATAAAAGTCAAATTTCAAGAAACATACTTGGAATTAATAAACATAGAATAACAACTTTTATATTTTAATAAAAATCAAAATCCAAGAAGCGTAGTTCAACTTCAGAGATTCTTTACAGGTTAGGTAAAATTAAATTAACAAAGTATTGGTGCGTGATTTTGATACCAATCAAACGCACGTGTGAAATACTAAGCTGGCCCAGAAGATACACTTGGATGAAAAAATGAGAGTGAAAGTAATGGAGAACAATTTTTAAAGTGGTTCGGATGCTTAAGGAAGCAAATCTTACGTCCACTGATTTTGTATTAATAATAGTGGTAAGGTCACGTTCAGCGGACTGACTTACAAATGATTACAAGAAAGTGAATGTTATTTTTCTTTAGAGAGATTAGCTAATACCCCAAATGAGAGAGGAGCTCTCAATTTATATTGGGATAGATTAAGGTTATGATTACTAAATCTGTGAGTTTGTGAGATTATCCGTGCAAATCCTTATTTATGTCTCATTGCCCAGCTTCCAGAGTGATTTACGCGATTTGGTGTAGGGATTAGACATGTGGAATCGCTATAGCTCCTGGCTGGTCTGACGCGCATCCACTACCCTGATAGGAGCATGCCGTCCTTGTCATTGTATGATGTGGCTGCCTCTGACTGTTGCAGGCCTACCTAAGTTCTAACTTTTTATACTAACTGAGTCTTGCGTCAGCTTTACTTTTTCAGGCATAACACAGGGAATTCGAATCCGTAGAATTATACATCAAATTTAAATAAGAAACTTAAAAATGATAACTAGAGTATTTTTGGTCTTTTAAGTAAAAAATGGATGAAATTGTCACTTTTAAAACTCATTAATTTTACCAAACCCTCATGGATGAAAATATTTAAACTCGTTTCAAATCCAATGGCTCTAAAGTCTAAACACAACAAACCCTAATTCATAAAACTTACGCCAAACGCAAAATTGAATAGTTTTAGTTGAAGCACTCGTCTTTGGCTGGAGTCGACAGTTATTGCTGCTCCGGCCGCCTAGCTGCCACCTTCTCGTCGCCGTCTTCGGTCACCAGTAAGAACTTGTCACTTTTTTTTTTTTAAATCAATTATAATAGATATATTTATTTTTGTTAATCTTTGATGATAAGTAGTTAAATGGTTAACAGTGTTAAATTCAAAATCCAAAAGCATGAAAATGATTTTATACATTATCCGGAGCCTTGTATTAAGTGAAAATGTTAATTGTCGAACTCTGCATTCAGTGAATTCAGTCTTTAGGGTTTTTTGAAGATACATTTTTGGTTGTTGTTTATCTTCAGAGAGAATTAGAGGCTTAGAGAAGCTGCAATGCCGACCGTGAGTGTGGGCAGGGATCGTCTGTACGCAGCCCTAGGCAAAGAATACAGTAAGCTCTAGTTTTTACCTACATTCTCACTTGAATTAGCAACCTATAATGCATCTTTTTCTTTGTTTTTTTTTTCTTAATTAATCTTATTCTTCAGTTTTTTGTACTGAATTTGATTCTCAATCTGATTCTCTTTTTGGTTGTCAATGTGATTCACAGCCCAGAAAGAGTTTGAGGATCTGTGCTTTCGTTTTGGCATTGAGCTTGATGATGTGGTGAGTTTTACTGAATATATTTCACTCACACACACACACACACACACACATATTATGTTTTTGGGTTAATTGCAGTTAAGGCAGTCAGTTTTGGTGGAATTTTTGATATGGTTATATGAATTGTTGACCTAGACTTGTAATTGTTTGTTAGACGACTGAAAAAGCAATAATTAGAAAGGAAAAGCACTTGGATAAAGAAGAAGAGGAAGAAGGTGATGAAGAAGTTATTTACAAAATTGAAGTCCCAGCCAACAGGTATCCATCAATTCAATATAATTTTCAAAGAAAAATAAGTTTTGCATCAATGGAGACCTTCATTTTACAAATTGGAATTTGCTTTTTTACTATATAAACACAATTTTAACAATGCATAGCCCTTATTATCTTTTTTGTTAAAAAGTATAACATTGAGTATTAGAAAGTCTTGAGTCCCATCCTGCAAAAATCCCATCCCTTACAGTAGTGAGGTCATCAATGGTTTGTTTATATATGATTTATGCACAGATATGATTTGCTCTGCCTTGAAGGGATTGCTCTATCTCTCCGCATTTTCAATGAGCAGCAGGAAATGCCCACATACAAGGTCGCTAACATTGACAAAAAGGCAATGCTTCAAATGCATGTTAAACCAGAGGTATGTATGAATTGTTTACTCTTTTTGGATGCATTGGTATTTGTTTCTTATAATTTAACCTTTTTTGATCCTTGCAGACATCTATGATTCGACCTTTTGTTGTCTGTGCTGTTTTAAGAAACATGTCCTTTGATGAAGTGAGTTATAACAGCTTCATTGATCTCCAAGATAAGCTTCATCAAAATATTTGCCGGTATGTATTGTGGCCATTGTTTTGCATATTCTGGCTTCTTGAGCTCTTTGTTTTCTGGCATGTAACTGGTTATGGACAGTTGCATTGATAATTTTATGAATTATCATGATTTGAAGCATTTGTAATGAAATTTTATATTATGATAGATAGGTGTTAGTTTGTAGAGAAGGTGGCGAATTTTTCTACGTGCCTTAACTGCTAGCATAAATAATCATATAGTCTTACTTTGTATTGATTTTGACACTCAAGAAAAGGATATACCGACTCCTTTACTGGCATGTTGAACCTATGATGTTAAATTTTTAGTGTGGTAAGGTTGCCTTCTGTGATAACCTGTTTAGGCTGGGTGGTTAGGAAAATGTTGGTATTCCCTCTGTGTGTTGTTTTTTTTTTTTTTTTTTTGCCCCCGGGCGTTGGAGATTGAATTAGAACTTATATTCTTGATGGGCACCCCCCTGTAATGCTTTTTGTGACTTTGAACCTTTTGCTAACTAGCTTCATAATGTATCCTTGCATGAAGTTTCTGATTTGCTACATATTTGTTTTCTTGTTATGATAATATTATTTGCCATTTTCTTATCACTTAATTCTATGTTGTTAAAGCTTTATTTGCTTTATATTGGCAACAAAATGCTTTGTTGGATGGTGTTTCATCATTTCTTCACTTATTTAAATTTTCCTTACAAGATTTCATATTTATTCTGAGGAAATACTTACATATATATTTTTTTATATTTAGGCGAAGAACGCTTGTTGCGATTGGCACTCATGACTTGGACACTTTAGAAGGCCCTTTCACATATGAGGTGGGCTTGCTTCTGCAATGCATGCTAATTTTTCTTTTTATGAGAAATGAAAAGTTATAATGATGTTATTGGGTATGTACAAAAGCTTTCTCCTTTCTTGAAGTCTCCATGGACTGTAGTGCTTGTTATTGTGACACCTTTGCCCAAAAATTAATAAAAGATATTGGTCATTATCCCAAGGGGTCAGCGCTTGATGCTATGTTATTACGAGGAAGAGATGAAGTGCACATTTATGGCCTAATGATTTTCTCACTAGGTGATGTAGGATTTAGCAACTAAAGGCATCTACCTTGTTCTACAGGAGTCATGGATTTTGGGTCTAGTCATCATATTTTGGCTTTGTTTTGGAGTAGTTGATGACATGGTCATCAAACCATATGTTCCCATTTAAGTTCTGGTATGGATAGTGGTGCTTCTGTTTGCATCACTCAATTAATGGATCATTTTTCTTAGCCAATTAATCTTTTGGACTTTCTTCTGTGGGCAGATGATGCTTTTACTTAAGCAAATAATGGACGGCCTTTGTTCTGCTAATTCATCTTTTGTGCGAACTTGAATTTCCATTTGAGCATTAATTATCTTGTTTGTTTCATTATACTTATAGTTTTTTGTTTTCCAAAGATTTTGGATTTCTAATTTTCTTAATGCAATAAGTTATCAAAAAATGTCACTGAACATACAAGAGTGTGATCATCATAGATTTCTCTGTTTTCAGGCTTTGCCACCTTCTGAAATAAGCTTTGTGCCTCTGAAACAGGTAATTGATTTTATTTGGAATATGGTTCTTTGATTCTATTGCTATTTAATTTGAGTCTGCATTATATGTTTGAATCTGCAGTGGGTGCTGCCTCATGAAATCGAAATTTTATTGTATTTCTTTTTTTTTTTTTAATTGGTTTGCATAATATGTTATATTATATGTTATATTATCACTGACTTTTGTATTTTTTGTTATGTAATGTAGACGAGGGACTTCAGAGCTGACAAGCTGATGGAATATTACAAAGTTAGTCCTAATTTGTATCTGTTTTTATTTTCTATGTTGCATCTGAAAGATGGGATTGGTGTATAAATTTCTATACACTTGCAGTGCATCAACCCATGACCACCTATACTTGTGTCTGGCACACTGAGCCTCATCCTTTTGTTTATGACTTCAGCCATCTATTAATAAAAATGGCTCTATTTTAGCCAACACTCAGTCTTGTGGCTAATAGTTAGTGTAGCACTGGGGTATATAGAACTTATGCATCTTTGCTAATTACCAGTCACATCAGTTGATGCAATTGTCAAGTTTCCTCAGGTTTTATGCACATCCTTGTGCATGAATTGCAGCTTTTTTTCTGTTTTCTTTTTTTTGAGAATTTATATCTTAGAGATAGCTATATTTTCTAATCTTGATGTGTTCTACCATGACAACATTTGGCAGTCAGATTTGAAACTGAAAAAGTATTTGCACATAATCGAGAACTCACCAGTATACCCTGTCTTATATGACCGGAAAAGGTACGATGTTTTCTTGATAATGATAGTTTGATTATCATTCTGAGGTTTTTAACTTGCCAATCAATCATTTTGTTATATCTGTTGATTCTTTTGCTGATTGATCTTATTTTTCTGAATATAATTTTAGGTTGTTTACTAAAAAGATTTTGAGTTCATATGATTGCTTTTAATGAGGATGCATTGTAATACATGGTTTTGATGTGTTGATTATTGTTTTCTTTTAACAGATTCATCTCTTATGCTTGTCCTTCTTCTGTGGACAGTTTATTTTTTTTTTTTTTTTCCTGCACAGCTCCATTTTATCAGAACAAATTTCACAGTTTTTATAAATAAAAATAATATTACCTCTATAATTCTTTTTGCCTCAATAGAACTGTACTGTCTTTACCACCAATTATTAATGGTGCTCATTCGGCGATCACTCTAAAGACCAAGAATGTGTTCATTGAATGTACAGCCACTGATTTGACAAAGGCCAAGATTGTTTTGAACACAATGGTATGTGTTGCCAAGTTCGAGTTTCATTAGCTTACCAATTTGACTTTCTTAGCAAGTGGTAGGTGATAATTGGTTGATTTTTCTTTGTTCTCCTAGGTAACGATGTTTTCTGCATACTGTGAAAGAAAGTATGAGGTGGAACCAGTTGAAGTGATATATGCTGATGGGAAGTCATATGTTTATCCTGATTTGTCAGTCTTTAGTATGGACGTTCCAGTATCTTATATCAATGGTACAATTGGAATCTCTTTGGGGGCAGAAGAGGTTAGTTCCTGTTTTTTCATTTCTTACACTTAAGTTGTTGTTTCACGAGTTGCTAAATTTCCTGTTCAGGGGCTGTTGTTGTCTTTCACTGCATGATATACTGGAAATACTTATTTTGTGATTGTCTCTTTTGTCTGATTTTCACAAGTATGGAAAAATCGAATGATATCTGATTGTGTGATCTTCACTGCTTGCATGACTGATCCTCTCCTAAGCAATTTTTTTTTTCCTTTCAATTAGAGTATTCATTTACAACATAAGGGCCTAATTATCAAGAGTTGTGGATCTGAATCACTGACTTTTACTATATTTAAGAACAATGTATTTAGAGTTCCTAAGCAAGCTTCATATGCTTTGAGGTGGCTTGGCATTGGATTCTTTTGAAATGGAAAAGGTAGCTTAACATGGTATTCTATGGAGATTCCGTCACTCATTGTCTACCAATCCTTAGATAAGTAGTTTTACATATTATTATCATACCTGTTAGTTGAACCTAGCTTTCTTTACTGATCCTTAGGTAATTAGTTTTATGTATTATTATCCTTAGATAAGTAGTTTTACATATTATTATCATACCTGTTAGTTGAACCTAGCTTTCTTTACTGATCCTTAGGTAATTAGTTTTATGTATTATTGTCATGCAATGTAGAAATACTCTGAATCTAATCTGATCAAGTTATCAAATTATTGCAACATATTTTTTGCAACTATTAAATTGTTTTTTCCTTTTCTTCAGGTAACTAGCTTGTTGAACAGAATGCAATTACATGCCGAAAAGGTTGTATCATGTGATAATGAATGCAATATTAATGTCCTTGTGCCTCCAACAAGAAGTGATGTTCTGCACCCATGTGATGTTATGGAGGTATTTTTTATTTTTTTTTGGTTAAGACATGAAAAAATTTATTGAAATAAAATTGATTTACAAAGGGTGGACCAGTAATCTACTAAATAGTTGACAAAAAAACAAGAACAGCTCCGCATCTATAATTTCCTCAATCAGGACTTTGGAATTGAGAAAATTAAGACTAGTCCAATCCTTTTGAATTAAAAAAAAAAAGAAAAGAAATTCCCTTAAGTTGCGTTTAACTGAAGCCTACAAAGAATCAAAAGATCTTTCCATATCAGCTCCACATCCTCATCTTCAGCTTTTTCGAGATTCTTTTATTTCTTTCAATCCGGCTAATCCAAATCAATATATAGCGTCTCCATATGACATGGTATTCCTTACCTCCTAATGATCAATGGTATTTGATGAACATTGAGACACAGACTTTAGTTGTAACCCAATGTGTATCAGCCTCCCTAATAATCTTGAACCATAGCTTTAAAGCTATAGTGCAGTGAATGAACAAATGGCTAGTGCTTTCTGCCTCCTCTGTACACAACACATCATTTGGAGACTGAAATTTCAGGCCACCAAAACTAAATCTTATTGATTGTATTGATTTTTCCATGAGCTATCAATTAAGACAATTGAACTTTAGAGTGACATTCAACTTCCAATTCAAGATAGAGGAGATGCTAACTTATTAACTTTCCCATCCTTCAAAATCTGGCAAATTCAAAATTCCACTCAAATGAATTATAAGAGAAAATCATTCTACTCTGAATAGGACACCTTGTGAGCTCTGGGCAGAGAATCTCTCAACCATCAATCCCAGAAGACTCAAATGCTATATACTTGACCTACACCATTCTCCAAATGGTTTAGAAAATGTGGTAGATTTTTTGATACAGCTTTGCATGTTTATATCCTATCCATTTTCATGAATCCCATTGATACTTCCTATAAACCCATCTATCTCCACCAGTCCACCAGCCAAAATAAATAATAAAAAAAATAAAAAGGAGAGAGAGAGAGAGTAAGATCTTTCTATGAACCTAATGCCAAAAAGGATTCTCTCCAAAGATCTCCACAATGACTCCTAGAAATGCTAGATTTCTCTTTATTAAAATGATAGATATAGTTATTTTTCATATCAAAAGTGATTTAGCTAGTGGGGTTTATGATAAGGCATATTTTTCCTTTTCTAGGATGTTGCAATTGCTTATGGGTACGATAACATTCCAGCAGCAAAGTATGAATCTGTGAAGCCACTCTCCTTGAATGAGTTCAGTGATCTAATAAGATTGGAGGTACAGAAATGAGAATGCTTTAAGTTCATAGTAAGGCTGTATCTTTTCTTGGCACCAGTAGTTTTTCTTGATTAATTTTTCTGTTGTATTTCCCTTATAGATTGCGATGAATGGATTTACAGAGGTGTTGACATGGATTTTGTGCTCTGCAAAAGAGCTTTCCTCTATGTTAAACCGAAAAAGTGACAAAAGAACAGTTATTATTGGAAATCCTCGTTCATCTGATTTTGAGGTTTGTATAATCTGTTGTCCTGTCTTGTTCTGTACTCAACTAGTATGTGTATCATAATTCGTGTAATGATAAAAGGATATCATTTTCATATTTGATCATCTTAACTGCTTGGGTTTTTTCCGCCATTCATTTTTTCAAATGGAATTTTTTAGTAAAACAGTGAATATGCATCGGCAGATATTACATAGATACATTGGGATCCATTATAGCAGTACCACAAATAATTAATTGATGTAACTTATCTATTTGGTATATACCAGTACTAATTAAGGCAAACCTAAACAGAATCTTGTCCATCCTATAAGATATGCCATACTTGATACTAGTTTGCAGGAGCTTTTTTTGATGTTTCCTTTCACTTTTTTTCAACCCTTTATATACCTATTAGTGGTTTCTTCCAACTCAAGTTTCTTCAAATCCTTTTCTTCATTTGATTTTGCTTTCTCTCCTTGTCACTTGGTCCCTCTTATGTTTTTCACTTTTGTTTCTTTTCTGTAGCAACTCAATCACTTCAAACTTTGGAGTTATATTTGTCTCACTTTGTCCATCAGTTTCAGTTCTTTTTGTACTTGTTAGTGGTAGATTCACTCTTTAATACTTATTCGGAGTTTGATTGCTTAATCCAATTTTGTAGGTTGTCAGGACCACTCTGATGCCTGGTATATTGAAAACTGTTGGGCACAACAAAGACCATGCAAAGCCTATAAAGGTAAAAATCAGTTTTCATGGGCTACATTTGTTCTTTCATTGTTGGAATTTTGTGATGGAAGGACGAGGTTGTCGATTTGACTAGGGAATTTCTGTTGCTAAGTAGCATGCATAGCTTTTACGATAGAAATATATCCAGTATTCTTTCTCTTATGAATATCATACAGAGACATTTTAGTGTACTCTTTAAACAGTTTTTAGAATGATATTTATGGTTGGATTATTTTGCAGTCTGGGTTTATATTGTGTGCTTTTTCATTACTTATTGGATAAGGGTGCCTGCTTTTCATCTGTCATTTTTCAGCACAAGAAAGCTTTCCTGATATTTCGATTTTCGTTTTAGATTTTTGAAGTGGGTGATGTAGCACTTGTGGATGAGAAGAAAGATGTTGGAGCATCAAACAGTCGTCGTCTTGCAGCGCTATACTGTGGTGCTAACTCAGGATTTGAGGTAATATCTTCTCACTAAGCTTACTGAGACTTTCACC
The DNA here is from genome assembly GCF_008641045.1 of Pistacia vera. Taxonomy (NCBI): domain Eukaryota; kingdom Viridiplantae; phylum Streptophyta; class Magnoliopsida; order Sapindales; family Anacardiaceae; genus Pistacia; species Pistacia vera. The sequence goes on from NW_022196265.1 coordinate 103,104, forward strand.
TTCTGGAAGTTAAGTTGCAGTTTTCTGATTGTTGTTTATTAATTTCATTTTCTGGCAGTGACGTGTGACTATAAATTTTATTATGGCAAATATCTGAAATTGTTGTGTTCTTTAATCAGAAGTATTATTAACTATTATGGTCAGGCAATAGTCCCCAATTTTGAATCTGCTGCACGTACCCAAGGATATCTGGCTTATTAAAAGAAAATTATTTTTAACTTTTAGATTTAGAGATTTTTAGGTATTATGTTGCTAAACCTATGATAAACATGTTTAGATGTGCAGTGTAGTTGGTCCACCTAAGTCTGATAGGAAAAAAACAAAAAAAGTTTGCCAAGCCTGTGATGTCAGAGGTCTAAAGGATATGGTGTGATGGGCAGAAAACATATTCTATTTTAATAGACAAATGTCTTACAATAATGAAGTTTCATTTTAATTCTTTTGATAATGGTGGGACTAAGGAAAAATTAAAAAAGTCATGAATAATATTGTCAAATCGGAAAAATTTAAAAATAGATTACTTCAAATGATTTAAAAAGTTTGTAGCATACAAATTCTTTAAGTAGCATATTGTTTGATTAAGAATTAAGAGTGACAAAAATTTGGATTTGGATTATGGTGCAATTAATCCAAATCTAAATTTTTTCTCACCTTTAATCCTTAATCAAACAATATGCTACTTAAGGAATTTGTATGCTGCAAGCTTTTTAAATTTCCAAATCCAATTTTTTCCCATCCCTCCTTAATCAAAACCCTACTTAAGGAATTTGTACGCTACAAATCCAATCCACATGAAGTTTCAGCCAATCCATTCTTAAAATTTTGAGAATGCATTAGGTTGGATTTGATTTTTGCAGATAATGGATTGGGTTATGGGTTATCTAATCCATAAAAAGTTAAATTCTATAACTTATATCGAGACACTTATAATTTTAAAAAACACATAAATTAGATTACCTAAAATGCCCTTATTCATAATAAATATGAATTTATATAAAATTATTAAATAACTTCTAAATTTTATTTATTTAAAAAAAATTAAATACTTTGACCATATGTTGATCAGCACAATGGTCGGAATGAGTAGCCAGTTGTTGGAAATAGGTCTCTGGCCGCCATAATCCAATGACTGGAGAAACTTTTAGCATGCTATGTTAATAATATTGGTATCAAAATGATTGTCTTTGAACAATCTATCTAACTTTGTAATTTTTTTATAGCAATAGATGCATTGTTTGTTCGGGATCTCACAAAACTTTCTTTGCCAGATCTCGAAAATCAACCTTTATTGTCTTTAAATTTTATATATATAGATAGATCATTTGAAGATCATTTGTATACCAATATTGATTCCTAAACTCATTGAAAAATTTTCTGTCATCGGATTTCATTGGTCGGATTTTGATGTAATTTATATTATATACTTTTTGTTTTAATGGTTTTGACTTTTGGATAATGGGTGGGATATTGGATATCCATAATCCAATCCAACTCTTTTGGATAATTATGGTAGAATCCATATCTATCATATTTGGGTTGGACACTATTTAATCCATTTGGATACAAATCCATGTATATCCAATCCATTGGATTTTTATCCCTATTAAAGATAAATGGATTTTTTTGCCATCCTTATTAAGGATAAATGTAAGAGCCAATATCCTTAATATGGATGGCAAAAAAATTCAATGGGTTGGATACTATGGATTTTTATGCAAATGGATTAGGTAATATCCAATCCAAATCTAGAATGGATAGGATATGGATCCTATAAATAGTTATTCAAACGGGTTGGATTGGGTTATAAATATCCAATATCCAATCCATTACTTAAAACTATTAAAACAAAAAGTATATCTTTATACTAATTACATTATTAAATTATAATTGACTATTGTATAATTAAATTGTTTAAATATTTTACCTTGAATTTGGTGAATCGGTCTCCAAAATCCAGTTGCTAGGCATTGGAATCCCTGTGACTGGAAAATTTTCGGCATGTTCAAGAATCAATATTGGTATGAAAATGATTGTCTTCGAACAATTTGTCTATCTATATAAAATTTTTGACATCCCTAGGTCGGCATGATATTTCATGTTGTTTGATGAAAGAGTGTTAAATTCATTCTACTTGTAATATGTATCACCAAGTTTTTCCTTAAATTAGTAAGACGGTGTAAGTCATTGAAATTTAAATGTTTCCATTGCAGGCTACAGTTGTAAATTATTATTATTATTACTATGCCTTAGGTATGTACATTCTGAAATCTAAAATAGGAAGGATCAACCTTATATAGGTAGGTTGAGTTGTCCATAACTGCTTACTAGGATTTTTTATGATGTTAAGGAGTTAATTTCTCCATCGTTAATGTGTCACCAGTCTTTGTCTGAACCTTTGTACATCTTTTTCGCTCTTGTTTTGGTGTTCATATTGCACAGATTACACATGGTTGTTCACTTTTTTTAATGAAGATCTGACACTCTTGCAGCGGACACCTTGCCTACTAATGTAAACTTTAATTCTTAGTTCCAACATACTAGTTTCCTATATATATATAATTACCTTTGAACATACTTATGGTCTCCTTGTGCTAGACCATGACAAACTTTGGCTTGCAGTCTGCTCAACTTTAACTTGATTTGCTTTAAATTATCCAATTTAAGGTTGAACGTGCCTTTTGGTTTATGTTGTTTGCTTCCATGTTTGTGATTCATTGAATATGATAAATTTTTACCTTTGTGCAAACTGTTCCAAGTTTGATGTGAATGTTATGTTGTTATAACTGTTGTTAATCGCCGTGCCCAAGCCAACACAGTTACTGGTTGGCTCACCAATCTAATGTGTCTAGGTCTAAAAGAAATATAATTCACGAAAGTAAAATATTTTGTGCTGTGTTTAGTAAGTCGCGAGTAGACTTGTGTTTACCTTTGGAAAATGGAAATCATTGCGGCCATAGATAGGCAATGATTTTTCATTTTCAAGTTCTACGAATATTAGCAACAATTTATTTTATGTTGTGAAGTGTCAACAAATAAACTGAAAGTAGCATCATCTCTAAAAGTTTATTTGTAGAAAGGAAATTACTTTAGAGCTATGAGATCTGCAGACTGAAGCAAATTGATACTTTCTAAATACAAATCAGATGTTCAAGCTAGGAAATCTTTTTTCCTGTACAACGGATTTAAATTATTTGAGTTGCTCTTAATGGATTGAAATGATTTGACTTCTTTAACCTTATTGTTGCAGTTGATTCATTGCCTACTTGACAGAATAATGGAGGTTGTAGGGACTAAGTTTGAAGTGGGTAATGATACAGCATACTATATAAAACAATCAGATGTAAGTATTTTCTCCATGTCGTTTTCATGCTTGCCTATAAGCATGTTAATGATGTATTCACTGTCTTAATGTTCTGAAGGAGCCCGAGTTTCTTCCGGGTAGGCAGGCCAGCATTATTTACAAAGGGAAACACATTGGCTTTTTCGGTATTGTACACCCTGAGGTATTTACAATCACTTCCTCATTCTAGGAATTGCATTATGATTTCGGTTAATTGTTGCCATCTATAAACATTAATCCTCGTGCTTTTACTATATCACGCTATGAGCTGACAACTGTTCTGGATGTAATTTAGTTAAGATTATTGATATTTTTTTCATTTATTTTGTTTATAATCTCTCGCTGCAAGTGGAAAAAGGAAAATCATTTCTTATTAGATTTTTTTTTTTTTTTTTTTTTTTTTGAAGTTGATAGAAGATGGGCTTTTGTTTGTTAAATGTGGGTTTTTGTTTCAGGTTTTGAACAACTTCGACATTCCTGATCCATGCTCCTTCATGGAAATTGAAATTCAGAGTTTGTTGTAGGGCCATAACAAATGTAAGTTGCTTTAATCCTTTTTCTAAAAGTACAAAATTTGAGCTTATTTTTATTTCTAAATTAATTTTTTTAAACTAAAGTATAAAAAACTATTAAGGAAAAAAAAAAAGAAAAACGCTACCCTAGTTTCTGATTTCTTCTCTCCTTCCTCAATTCCCAGACAGGAAATTATCCTAGTGTAGCTGATGATATTTTGTTGCCCTCTTGGAGGATCTCCAGGTTCATTGGCATTACTCTACGTTCCGAAGAGTGATTGTATGCTGGTAACATAACCTCTTGAAAGGGAAATTTGATTGGCCGGGCTAAGAAAATATAGAAATGAAAATTTTGAAGTACTTCAATTGATACATTTGTTTGTTTTGGTTTTAAATGTAGAAATTGTTCAATATGAACAACCCTTTTATACCAAAAACTTTATGATCACTTTTTGTATTTGTTTTGTGGCTTGAACTGTATCAAGTGGTTATTTAATAAAGAAAAATATGTTTTTAGTTTGAGGAAAAATAGTTTTTAAAGTATTGGCTAGTGTATTTCTTGACACATCAACATTCATAGATGAGAGGAAATACCATTATAGAGAGCATAAACAATCCCAGTTTCCATTCCAATAATGTGTTTAACCAACACTTTATATCCATCATTTTCTCGTATGTTTTGCCCAAAATGCGTTTATTTAGTTTTTAATTAATATAATTAATTAATTAAACATTTAAGAAAATGCATGTGGAAAGTGGTGACATGGCAGTTGATGTGGCTTGCCACTTTGTACAAAGCCTCCTACAAGTAGTTTTTGTAAGATTAGCATTTTTCTTAAGATTCTCATCCCCTAATAAGTAATAACGTGGATGTGAAAGTTACATCTTGTAGTAATGGATTCTGAAGTAGAAATAAAGGTTCAACAAGAATGTTCAAACATATATAGAGAGAGTTTCACAAGGAGAAAAATGTGATTTCTCAGCATATCGATAAGCCAAAAAAGAAATTTTCAAAACATGGGAAGTTAAATGACCAAGTGACGATCAACATATTACAGATCGAGGAAATTAAGATCAAAGCTAGTACTTGTGAGAATTAACAACACTGCATTCTCTTCGAATTTCGCCTTCATCGTTACTGGTTAGAACGTTAACTTTCCCAAGCTTTGTCATTGCAGCTCCAAATAATTGAGTGTAGGTATGAGATTTCATATCAGCCAATGCAGTGGCAATACATTTGGTTCTAGAGTCAGAATATAGAAGTTGATCTGTGGATAATAATCCCATTTTTTTCTCAAGATTTTGGTAGTAATTGGTATCAAAAGTGTTGGGAGTTGTTGCATCTAAATCAACATATTCTGAAGCCCATCTGCATTTTCTTTGCAAATAGTTCAAGTATTTTTTGTCAATGGGTTCATCTGGTTTTCCATATGCATTGAAATTGTAGATCCTGTCCTGAATTGCTCCACAGGATGATCTTCCAATCGTATGTGCTCCTGGAAAACAATAGAAGTTTAATAGTTAAGACTTCGATAATCTGGAATGAAATGTAAACTGATTCGACCCATTTGACATATCTAATAAGAAGATTTACCTGAGAGGATGACTAAATCGGAGACATCTAATCCCATGGATTGGAAAAGCTCAAGAAGTGAAGTGATGCTTTCATGACCCTTTGGTACCAACTCATCAGCTTCTGTGTCATAAGAATAGAAACCATCTTTTCTTCCATACTCAACCGTCCAGTATCTACCACCATCAACCATTCCGGTGGCGTCCCTCGCGGCTGCCGTCAGAATGTCGGCACAAGACACAGTTCTTGGGCACTTCTTCTCAATCTCCTTCTTAATATCATCAATAACTTCAAATCCTCTCAATGGTTTGCTCACATTTGCCATCCTTTCACTTCTCTCATGGTTCAAAAGAATTGAGGCATCACAACCCTACATACAAAATTGACATAATAAATTATATAAGAAAACTTATGTTCAGATGACAGTATGACAGTAATAAACAGTTCATTATTTCATTTTCTAAAAAATTAATAAAAATCTCTTTTAAAATCACAATATTCCTAAAATTTTAGAAAAATTATCTATATGTCTTTATAAAGTTTCATAATATTTTATCAAATATACTTTTATTTAAACCAAACAAATATAGTAATGAAAAGATAAAAGTAAAAATAACTTACCCTAACAGCTCAGTCATGGAAGTGCAACCTGAGGAGACTAGCAGCAATGGACTTATCCTTATCATACCATTCTTTAACCTTTCCATATATAATTTTCTCGACGTCTGGACACGTGTTGCGATAATAATATCGCGATAAGTAATCGTTCGACCGCCATTGAATATCCGGCAATGTGGGCAAATCATCTTCAACTTCTAAGGTTACTTCTTCATGCTTGTAACTGTTGCCAGGATAGGCTGCAGAGGCTGAAATGGCCAAATGGAGAAGAAGAAGAATGATAGAAACCGGGAAGGAAATCGATGAACTCATGGTTCTGATAAATTTGTTTGAAATGATTTTTATTATCTAATGTGTATACATGTATATATAAGTATAGTTTAGAAATTAACTAATTTATTTTGTTAGGTACAGAAGAGCTACGTGAGAAGCACAACCCGCAGGCAAAAATATGACTTGCCACCATGTAGTATTAAGCGTTGAAGATTTGCATAATTCCTTTTTATTTATCGACATATAAAATATTGCAGAGTTGACCCATAATCTCAACTGAAAGTTTATATACTCCGCTTTGATTAAAAAGGTTTAATGTATTTAGTTATATATACTTAATCTGTATATCTAAAAATTAATAGATTCTGTTTAAAAAGATCTTAAGGTTTGATAGAAACTTCAATTTCAAAGTCAAACTTGCGAAGTAAGTATAGAAGATTTATGGATTATCACAAACTTTATTATATGGGATGTCTCCATAATTTTACTCGTTGGACTTAAATTTTTGTTAACAAAAATTAATTTTGCAAAAGTTGATTTTTGTCTATATGATAATTGATGGGAGCTCGTATAATTTTTTTTTTTTTTTTTTTTTAATCACAAAAATAATGATATTTTCAGAGACAAATTCTGCCCAAGAGTTGAAATTATGTGTTCTGTAAAAATGAATATAATTAACATGTTATCTTTAATTCTTAAGTTAGGAATTGTTTAGAAAAGAAATCTATTAATAAATAATAATAAGTTGGAGCTTAAATTTTGGGCTGGGCGTATGGTCCTACCCAATCTAAATGATCGGTAATAATGACTTTGGACTGCAAAGGCCCAGCCTACAGTAGCCCATTATTAATAAACCAGCCGGTCCATACTTATCCTCGCTCGACAATATGAACCTAAACTCCATATTTCTAAAATGTATATTAATAATTTATCCCCAAGGTACGATAAAGTAACAAATATCTCCCTAAGGTTTCGGAAATATCAGGAATCTCCCACCGTTAACTTTTAAATATTAAAATAAACGGTCAGAGGGTAATTTAATAATATTCCTAACTCATAATAAGGTAAAAGTTAACAGCTTGTAAACAGCAGCCAAATTTTTGTTATTTCAAAAATCTCAAAGGATTTTGGTTATCATATAATATCTCAGAGAAATTAATACTATTAAGTTTAATTCAAGTATTCAAGTAAATGATAATTGCTCTAAAAAGTGTACGTAATAAATTATACGTGACTATTATAATTTGAGATGAAAGTTTTGGATATATTGTTTTGAAAATTGTAACATTACTTTTTCCTTTATATACAATTTATTTATTATTTTTTCAAAGAACGATACATAAAATCTATATATAGATATTTGTCTCTATCAATGACTGGGTCTAAGGTGTTTGTTTGTTTTTATTTATTATTTTGGTCAACGAAGGGCTGGTGATAAGGTCAGAGAAGTAATTTCAACCTTTTTTTTTTAATTAAAAAAGAAAAAGAATTAATTATCACTACAATTATTGAACAAAGTTGCTAGCTCTAGGCTTTCCCCTCTTCAAAGATTTATAGGCAGCAATATAAATGTATAGGTAGAAATTTTATATATATATTATTGATAGAGACATTAGGGTTTGAAATTGATTTAAGTTTTGATATATTTTTTAACCAATTATTGCATGCATTTCATATCCCATCAAACTTTTACATGATAGTTTTATATAAACCAAAAACTCAAATGTCACTTTCCTATGTGATTGAACTCTTTAATCACTTTATCATTGAAAGAGGATACGATTTTACACTTCATTAATAATTAATTGACCTACTAATCTAACGATTGTTCATTCAATTTAGGTAGCGACCCAAGTTCCAGTTCAAAACTGAAATCATTTTAACTCCTAGACTTTATATGAGTAAAACCTATGATAGTCCAGCAATAAGGGCGATTTAAGGGGCTATATAGATAAATCTACAGTCTTATGTTTATTTTTTCACTAAACGCAAAAATAATATTTTGTCTATGATTTATCTAGAGGTCATGAGAGTGATTATTATGTGCTAACTTTCTTTGAGGATTAGTCAAAATACGCGCAAATTGACTAAAATATTTCAGTTATCAGAAAAAAAAAAAAAAAAAAAAGATTTGATCATCTAGTTAGACTCTCGTGAATCATGATTTACTCTAAAATAATAATATTATATCGGATAATGTACTGAAAATCTTAAAATAAAAGTACAATTGATTGTGGAAGATAGTATTGTGAATAGAGTGATCATAATTGAAGTTTGAACTAATTAATTATATTGTTCTTGTCATATTCATTTGGACATAGTATCCAGTCCACTATATAATTTTCTAAGACCACGAATAAGATGATCTTTTAACAAAATTATTCCATAAATAAATTAATCAGTGTTGGAATTAATGGTGAATATACGGTTGGTAAATTGTTATATTTAAAGCAATATGAACAAAATTGAATGATATGATAATATTGTTTTAATTATCACATACAATTTAAGAAGTCATTAAACTATATTCCTTTCGTTGTCACTGGAAGAATCTTTTATCACCATGCATGTTCTTTATTATACAAATATGCTAGCTAGGCCTAGCACATTAATTTTATAGGATTTTTTTTTTTTTTAACAAACTATAGTTAAACCTTGATAACTTAATAATCTTAATTAAATATTATGTTTGATCGTCCCGATTTGAGACCAATGTGATAAATTAATAATTCGTTAAATTTATAAGATAATACATTTAAAAAAAAAAAAACATATAGGTATTACTTGATATATAAATTAATAATCGCTTTATACTTCAAAATTTTATTTATATATATATACACTACTCAATTAAGAAGCTTTTGTAAAATATGACTCCAATATTATTTGTTTCCTCTTGAAATTGATATCTTTTGAACCTCATCTTCTTAGACCTCATCCCTATACCACATTAACTCATAGCTATATGTTAGGCTAATAATGTTATTTCTAACCGCTATTCTCCATATCACATTAATTATACACATTAATTTCAATGTTTTGAAAACAAAAAATAAAGAATGTCTTAATAAATTAATAATTTACTAATTTAGACGATAAAATAATCTATCAATTAATTATAAATTTTTATTGTCTCAAATATATTAATTTATCAAGGTTTAACTATATTATAAATAGTGTTTTTTTTTTTTCCCCTTTTGGAAGTCCGGTCTATTTAAAGTACAGAATTAAACTCAGTGCTATTAACAAGAGTTAACTGTTATATGCAAGAATTCATAGAATTTTATATTTCAATAACAAAAGAAAGACAAAATTTTACGAATTTTAATCAATTTTGACGTATAAGAATTAACATCTTGTTGCCAATCGAATATTAAAGTTGGGATTTTAGGTTTGATAATGTCAAGAATACATCGAATGTCCTGTGATGAATAATTGAATGTTTTTGTTAAGAAACCATTTAAAAAATCTAAAGAGTTAAGCTCACCATTAAAGTAAAAATTTAACACTCTCTCTCGCATATAACATTCAGGATTTCAATTCCAAGATGGAATGATATTATTAAAATTTTATTTCAGCATTAAATTAAGAAGAAATGTTCACATGAGTCATAGACAAAAGCTGGTTGTCACAGTCGTAAAACTAATATCATGCATGCAAAGATTAGCTGGTTGTCCGCAGGATTAGCTGCCATCTACAAGTTACAAAATATTTTAATTTAATCGATAGATTTTGACAGAGAAACATACCATAAAATGAGACAAAAAACGAGTCAATTATTGTTGCCAACAGCCAACAAGCAAAACAGACTAATTAGCTTTGGCTCATATTCATTGTTTTCATAAGAAACTCAATGGTTAGCTTTTTTGTGATGGTTAATGAAGTTATCTCATAAATTAAGTCATCTTTTATGCACCCAATATTTACCTATAAACTTTTCATAGATTCTTACTTACATTTTGAAAATAATCCATGCCTTGGAATTCTAGGAAACTTTATTTGATTGGGATATGGTTTAGAATTGTAATTTAGTCACTAATATTAGTGTCTCATAAACTTTGTGGGAAATCCTCTCACTTTTTCATTTATTCTGGCAATATCATTTTTTTATTTTATAACCGAGACATCCCAATCCGCTTGCAAGCTGAACCGGCCTAATCTTTGAGGAGTACTGCAGGAACCTATCACCACAGTCTTTTGATAATACGTAAGACGATATCATTTTAGATATATAGATAGACAGATTGATAACAAAAATTAAACTCATGTTATTAATTATCCTATGAATCATTTTTATGCAAACTAGAGAGCAAATTATTTGCAACAATGATAAGATAATTTAATTAATTAGTATAGCTTGCTCTCAGTTTCTAGAAGTCAGAAAATTAACAACCACTTTAATTTTTAATCTAAACTTGTGTAACATTTAGATACGAACTTTGGAATCAACTATATCTATCTATTGTGACAATGAAATAATCTTTAATTAGATACATGTATTAATCTTACAAACAAGTTCTTTTTAAGATAAGATGGTGGCAGAATTTAAGTACTTAAATCTATTTCATAATAGCTTTTCGAGGTTTGTTCTTGTAACTAATTTTGTTTTGACGATCTAACAATCTTTTTTTTTTTTTTTTGTTTTTTATTTTTATGATTAGAGGTGTCCGGGTTAGTTTACGCGTATCTCAACTAATCTCTCGGAACTTTGAAACTATTAACCAGATAAGAGCTTTAGTGACCACCCCTATTAGTAATCGGGGAGGTATTCAAACTCATAATCTCTTAAATAATACACCCAAGAGTTCCTATTAAACCACTCGACCACCCAGGGGTTGGGTACGATTTCGTTTCGCACTTGTTTCGTCAACTTGAGTTTGAAACTGGTGTCCTCATCAGAGTATGTAATATTTGAAAAATGGGAAATAATATGACTTTTAGTCATAGAGGTATCCATGAGAGTGATTGGAATACAAGAAAGTATAAACAATATGTAATTAATTAAGTAGAATTATTAGAACAAATGAAGTAACAATGTCTTGTATGTTTCATTTTCGTGAAGTAGGTGTGATTTAATTGCCTGCAAGAAACTAAGACTATAAGAAAACTAAATTGACAACCAGAATTAATTACATAATTAATTGAAAAGAGAAGAAAAAGGGCCTGCTGGAATTTGGAGTAGGCAACAGGATAACTAAACAAAAATGAAAAGCCACAAAAAGACATCGGGATTTGGTAAACATGCACAACCCAATACCAACACAATTAAGAACAATACCATAAATTAATTAATTAATTGAGTAATATTTAAGCCATTAATTAATTAATTAATTAAATTATTAATTATATTGTACTGGAGTAAGTTTTGAGGTTTGGTAGTTTGTTGCACACGTACGTGGGAAATGACAATAGCTTGTGGGGACTTGATTGACTTTAGAAAGCTTCAAAAAAGAATTAAAAAAGTACATTTATTTTATTAATAATTAAAAGAAAGGAATAATAAAAATGTTTATATAAAGAAATTCAACCATTCACTTTCTTATAAGGTTTAAGTCATACTGAGCTAACACACTATTTCAAGCAAACCCACAACCATCAACCCCCCAACCACTGTATCTTCTCTATGTAACCCATATCCCCTCTCTCTTTCTCTCCCACTCTTTTTTGTTTAACTTTTTGTAGAAAATTCCAAGTAAATTTTCTTTGTATTGCCATCATATTACAATATGAATGCAAAAAGTTTTTCATACAAAATAATATAGTACAATATGAACAGGTGAATTAACATAAAAGTCAAATTAACGTGTAGATAGAAGAGCAATCTCATATCATTTTCTATAAAAAAAAATTTGTGTACACATTTAATATGTGTAATATTATTCTTAAAAAAAAAAAAAATACAAACGTAATTAAAATGTAATCATTCGTCATTTAAAAAAATGCAACATCTGCATAAGTGATTGGCTAAATTAAGCATATAATACTCATTTTGAACTATAAAACAATATATTTTAGTATTTCATACAAATGTTTATTCTATAAGAGTTTATGGATGTCAAATAAATATAATAAAATTAATTTGATAAACAGTATGATTATAAAAAAAAAAATTAATAATAATACGGCAAGTTTGTAGACATCATAAAATTATTAAAGCTATCAAATATCAAAGACCTTATATTATATATATTTTACTTCCCAAAGTACAAAACCTGAGCTTGGAGATAAATGAAGTTTATCCCTGCGTTGTTTACACATATTTCTATGACAATGTTGTGGTTTCAGAATTTCTTTTTGTATTGGTTCACAGATTCACATTGAAGTTTGACCTTATATTTATTTTCTGGTCTGACCCAGTTTGACCTTCTCAATCCACCAACTCTCTTTAATCCCCATTCCCATCCTTCATTTAAGAACACTGTGTTCAATAGCACAGTTGCAGCTGCAGCTTGGGCGGTCATTTATGGCTTTTCTTCATCTTCAAACCTGACAAAGCCGTTTTCTCATTCATCACTCTCTTATCTCTTCTCTTCTTCATCCTTTTCAAGACGTCTTAAATCGACCTGCAAGTGCCTACTTCCTACTCAATCAAATCCTCAACCAGACATGTAAATAACGTGATATTGACGCTGTTACTGATACAATATACGTTCAATACGATTGGTTTCACTTGAGGACTTTTTCTGTTTATCATCAAACCTCTTTAATGCTCACCATGCAAAAGTTTTGAGAGTTTCTTGCATTCGCAAAAATGGCTATGGCTATGGCGACGTTAAAAGTACAATTCATTTTTTCTCTTTTTATCGTTGTTTCTATGTGTTTTTTACATGGGAATGTCCAGGGTTCAGAGTTTTCAGTTCTTGTGGAGATAAAGAAAGCGTTTTCAGAGGATGGAAATGTTCTACAGGATTGGAATGAAAGCAACCGAAATTTCTGTACATGGAGTGGCGTAACCTGCGGGCTGATCAACTCGGTTGACGGCTCGGTTCATGTTGTGAGTCTAAACCTTTCTGGCTTGTCACTCGGTGGTTCCGTTTCTCCCTCGCTCGGTCGTTTGCAAAACCTGCTCCACCTTGATCTTTCTTCCAACAGCCTCACGGGTCCCATTCCAACTGCTCTTGCAAACCTTTCTTCGTTGGAATCTTTGCTTCTTTTCTCCAACCAACTCAGTGGAACAATTCCGACTCAACTCGGCTCGCTCACGAACCTCCGAGTATTGAGACTCGGTGACAATGAGCTTAGTGGTCCCATTCCTTCCTCTTTTGGTGGTCTTGTCAATTTGGAAACTCTTGCATTAGCGTCATGCAGTCTCAGTGGACCGATACCGCCAGAACTGGGTCAGCTGACTCAGCTTGAGAATTTAAACTTGCAGGAGAATCAATTCCAGGGGCCGATTCCTGCTGAGTTGGGAAACTGTTCGAGTCTGTTTAGATTCGCGTCAGCTAATAACAATCTCAATGGCTCAATCCCAGCTGAATTGGGTCGTCTCAAGAATCTCGAGCTTCTCAACTTGTGTAACAACAGTCTTTCCGGGGAGATACCGAGCCAACTCGGTGAGCTGAGTCTACTCACCTACTTGAATTTCATGGGTAACCAGCTTGAAGGTCCAATCCCGAAGTCGTTAGCCAATCTGGGTAATCTTTATAATCTCGACTTATCGTTTAACAGGCTCAGCGGAGGCGTTCCGGAAGAGTTCGGCAAAATGGGTCAGCTTGTTTATTTGGTTTTATCAACTAACAATATATCCGGTACGATTCCAAGAAGTTTATGTTCAAACAATACCAATTTGGAGAACTTGGCGTTGTCAGAAATTCAACTTTCTGGTGAAATTCATGTGGAATTGAGCCGGTGTCAATCGCTAAAACTTCTGGATTTGTCCAACAATACTCTCAATGGATCAATCCCAATTGAGATTTTTCAGTTGGCTGAATTGAATTACCTATATCTCCACAACAATAGCTTGGTGGGTTCAATTTCTCCATTCGTCGCTAATCTCAGCAACCTGCAAGAACTTATACTGTTTCATAACAATTTGCAAGGGAAGCTGCCTGGAGAGATTGGGATGCTTGGAAAGCTGCAAGTTTTGTATCTATATGATAATCAGTTATCTGGAGAGATTCCTGAAGAGATTGGCAATTGTTCAAGCTTACAAATGATTGATTTTTTTGGAAACCGTTTCAGTGGGGAGATTCCAGGCACTCTTGGGAGGTTAAAAGAGCTGAATTTTCTTCACTTGAGGGAAAATGAACTTCTTGGTCCAATTCCCGCCAGTTTGGGTAACTGTCAGCAACTGCAAACCCTGGACTTGGCCGACAATGGTCTCACTGGTGGCGTTCCTGAAACTTTTGGGCGTTTGCAGGCTCTGAATCAGCTCATGCTTTACAACAATTCACTTGAAGGTAATCTTCCTGATTCTCTGATCAATTTAAGAAACTTGACCAGGATAAATTTCTCCAGGAATAGATTGAATGGTAGCATAGCTGTGTTGTGTAGCTCGCATTCTTTTCTATCTTTTGATGTCACAAACAATGCATTTGATCATGAGATTCCTCCTGAGTTGGGGAATTCACCGTCTCTTGATAGGTTAAGATTGGGGAACAACAAATTTAGTGGGAAAATCCCATGGACTCTGGGGAAAATTCGTGAATTGTCGTTGTTAGACCTCTCAGGCAATTCACTCACTGGTCCTATACCGGAACAGCTTTTGTTGTGCAAGAAATTGGCACATATTGATCTCAATAATAATCATTTATCGGGGCCTATTCCTTCGTGGCTTGGAAGTTTGCCTCAGTTGGGTGAGCTGAAGCTCTCCTTGAATCAGTTTGTTGGGTCTATTCCTAGGGAACTTTTCAATTGTTCGAACCTGCTTGTGCTTTCTCTTGATGGCAATTTGCTTAATGAGAGCCTGCCTGATGAGGTTGGTAACCTGGAATCGCTTAATGTTTTAAACCTGAATGACAATCTATTTTCTGGGCGAATCCCTCCCGCCTTAGGCAAACTTAGCATGCTTTATGAGCTTAGGCTCTCGAATAACAGCTTCAATGGTGAAATTTCTTCTGAGCTTGGACAACTTAAGAATCTTCAGAGCATTTTAGACCTCAGTCACAACAACCTCACTGGCAAAATCCCGCCTTCTATTGCAACTTTGTCGAAGCTTGAAGCGCTCGATCTTTCTCACAATCAACTAGATGGAGAGGTCCCTCCACAGGTTGGTGAGATGATTAGTTTGGGCAAACTCAATCTGGCTTATAACAATCTTCAAGGCAAATTGGGCAAACAATTCTCCCACTGGCCAGCTGCGGCATTTGCAGGAAATCTTCGTCTTTGTGGTAGCCCTCTTGATCGCTGCAATAGCCGTGTGCACAACCAGCAGCCCACCATAAGTGAGTCATTGGTTGCAGTGATCTCAGTAATTTCAACATTAGCTGCAATTGCTCTGCTGATAGTTGTAGTTGCTCTTTTCTTGAAACGCAAGCGAGAATTTTTTGGCAAGGGAAGTGAAGTGAACTGCACTTACTCTTCCAGTTTTTCACAAGCACAGCGAAGACTACTCTTCCAAGCTGCAAAGCGCGATTTCAAATGGGAAGACATCATGAAAGCCACAAACAATTTAAGCAATGATTTCATTATCGGTTCAGGAGGGTCCGGAACAATCTACAGAGCTGAACTGTCTAATGGAGAAACGGTGGCAGTTAAAAGAATTGCCTGTAAAGATGATCTTCTACTGAACAAAAGCTTCACAAGAGAAATTCAGACACTCGGAAGGATAAGGCACCGGCATCTAGTGAAACTGATGGGTTATTGCTGCAACAAAGCAGCAGGTTCAAATCTGTTGATATACGAGTTCATGGAGAATGGAAGTGTGTGGGATTGGCTGCACAAACAAGCGGAGAATGCCAAGAAGAAGAAGAGCCTTGATTGGGAGGCGAGGTTGAGGATAGCAGTGGGATTGGCTCAGGGAGTTGAGTACCTTCATCATGACTGTGTACCAAAGATTGTTCACAGGGACATCAAATCTAGCAATGTGTTGTTAGATTCAAACATGGAGGCACATCTGGGGGATTTTGGACTGGCAAAAGCTCTTGTTGAGAACTACGACTCCAAAACAGAATCAAATTTATGGTTCGCTGGGTCCTATGGTTACATTGCTCCAGGTAATGAATCTGTTTTAGCTTTGCTATAAACTAATGCTAGTGCTTTCGAGTTTGTCATGTCATAAATCCTAACGAATATTTTGGTTGTGTTTTCAGAGTACGCTTATTCACTAAAGGCGACAGAGAAAAGTGATGTTTACAGTCTGGGAATTGTGCTAATGGAGCTTGTTAGCGGGAAAATGCCAACTGATGCAACCTTTGGGGAGGAAATGGACATGGTGAGATGGGTGGAGAAGCATTTCGAGATGTCAAGCTCTGAACGTGAGTACCTGCTCGATGCTCAAATGAAGCCACTTTTACCTGGTGAAGAATGCGCAGCGTATCAGGTGCTAGAAATAGCACTGCAATGCACAAAAACTGCACCACAAGAGAGACCATCGTCCCGGCAAGTGTGTGATAACCTTGTGCATGTATTTAACAATAGGATGTTGGACTTCGGCAAGATGACATAGATTCTTTTACATTGCTAATGGAGTTTGATTGATGAATGTCAAGGTTTGATGTCAAATAAGGAGAGTGGGAAAAAAAAAAAAAAAAAAAAAAAAAATTTAGAGCAATCTTTGATTTAGTAGATTTTTGGAGTAGTAACCTTCGTTGCAACGATGATGTTCTGATGCTTACAAAGCATATCTTAGCCCAGATGTAACATTAGACGTCTTCAGGATCACCTATAAGAGTTTATGGATGTCAAATAAATATAATAAAATTAATTTGATAAACAGTATGATTATAAAAAAAAATTTAATAATAATACGGCATTAATATGCATAAGCTTGTAGATATCATAAAATTATTAAAGCTATCAAATATCAAAGACCTTATATTATATATTTTTTACTTCCCAAAGTACAAAACCTGAGCTTGGAGATAAATGAAGCTTATCCCTGCGTTGTTTACACATATTTCTATGACAATGTTATGGTTTCAGAATTTCTTTTTGTATTGGTTCACAGATTCACATTGAAGTTTGACCTTATATTTATTTTCTGGTCTGACCCAGTTTGACCTTCTCAATCCACCAACTCTCTTTAATCCCCATTCCCATCCTTCATTTAAGAACACTGTGTTCAATAGCACAGTTGCAGCTGCAGCTTGGGCGGTCATTTATGGCTTTTCTTCATCTTCAAACCTGACAAAGCCGTTTTCTCATTCATCACTCTCTTATCTCTTCTCTTCTTCATCCTTTTCAAGACGTCTTAAATCGACCTGCAAGTGCCTACTTCCTACTCAATCAAATCCTCAACCAGACATGTAAATAACGTGATATTGACGCTGTTACTGATACAATATACGTTCAATACGATTGGTTTCACTTGAGGACTTTTTCTGTTTATCATCAAACCTCTTTAATGCTCACCATGCAAAAGTTTTGAGAGTTTCTTGCATTCGCAAAAATGGCTATGGCTATGGCGACGTTAAAAGTACAATTCATTTTTTCTCTTTTTATCGTTGTTTCTATGTGTTTTTTACATGGGAATGTCCAGGGTTCAGAGTTTTCAGTTCTTGTGGAGATAAAGAAAGCGTTTTCAGAGGATGGAAATGTTCTACAGGATTGGAATGAAAGCAACCGAAATTTCTGTACATGGAGTGGCGTAACCTGCGGGCTGATCAACTCGGTTGACGGCTCGGTTCATGTTGTGAGTCTAAACCTTTCTGGCTTGTCACTCGGTGGTTCCGTTTCTCCCTCGCTCGGTCGTTTGCAAAACCTGCTCCACCTTGATCTTTCTTCCAACAGCCTCACGGGTCCCATTCCAACTGCTCTTGCAAACCTTTCTTCGTTGGAATCTTTGCTTCTTTTCTCCAACCAACTCAGTGGAACAATTCCGACTCAACTCGGCTCGCTCACGAACCTCCGAGTATTGAGACTCGGTGACAATGAGCTTAGTGGTCCCATTCCTTCCTCTTTTGGTGGTCTTGTCAATTTGGAAACTCTTGCATTAGCGTCATGCAGTCTCAGTGGACCGATACCGCCAGAACTGGGTCAGCTGACTCAGCTTGAGAATTTAAACTTGCAGGAGAATCAATTCCAGGGGCCGATTCCTGCTGAGTTGGGAAACTGTTCGAGTCTGTTTAGATTCGCGTCAGCTAATAACAATCTCAATGGCTCAATCCCAGCTGAATTGGGTCGTCTCAAGAATCTCGAGCTTCTCAACTTGTGTAACAACAGTCTTTCCGGGGAGATACCGAGCCAACTCGGTGAGCTGAGTCTACTCACCTACTTGAATTTCATGGGTAACCAGCTTGAAGGTCCAATCCCGAAGTCGTTAGCCAATCTGGGTAATCTTTATAATCTCGACTTATCGTTTAACAGGCTCAGCGGAGGCGTTCCGGAAGAGTTCGGCAAAATGGGTCAGCTTGTTTATTTGGTTTTATCAACTAACAATATATCCGGTACGATTCCAAGAAGTTTATGTTCAAACAATACCAATTTGGAGAACTTGGCGTTGTCAGAAATTCAACTTTCTGGTGAAATTCATGTGGAATTGAGCCGGTGTCAATCGCTAAAACTTCTGGATTTGTCCAACAATACTCTCAATGGATCAATCCCAATTGAGATTTTTCAGTTGGCTGAATTGAATTACCTATATCTCCACAACAATAGCTTGGTGGGTTCAATTTCTCCATTCGTCGCTAATCTCAGCAACCTGCAAGAACTTATACTGTTTCATAACAATTTGCAAGGGAAGCTGCCTGGAGAGATTGGGATGCTTGGAAAGCTGCAAGTTTTGTATCTATATGATAATCAGTTATCTGGAGAGATTCCTGAAGAGATTGGCAATTGTTCAAGCTTACAAATGATTGATTTTTTTGGAAACCGTTTCAGTGGGGAGATTCCAGGCACTCTTGGGAGGTTAAAAGAGCTGAATTTTCTTCACTTGAGGGAAAATGAACTTCTTGGTCCAATTCCCGCCAGTTTGGGTAACTGTCAGCAACTGCAAACCCTGGACTTGGCCGACAATGGTCTCACTGGTGGCGTTCCTGAAACTTTTGGGCGTTTGCAGGCTCTGAATCAGCTCATGCTTTACAACAATTCACTTGAAGGTAATCTTCCTGATTCTCTGATCAATTTAAGAAACTTGACCAGGATAAATTTCTCCAGGAATAGATTGAATGGTAGCATAGCTGTGTTGTGTAGCTCGCATTCTTTTCTATCTTTCGATGTCACAAACAATGCATTTGATCATGAGATTCCTCCTGAGTTGGGGAATTCACCGTCTCTCGATAGGTTGAGATTGGGGAACAACAAATTTAGTGGGAAAATCCCATGGACTCTGGGGAAAATTCGTGACTTGTCGTTGTTAGACTTCTCAGGCAATTCACTCACTGGTCCTATACCGGAACAGCTTTTGTTGTGCAAGAAATTGGCACATATTGATCTCAATAATAATCATTTATCGGGGCCTATTCCTTCGTGGCTTGGAAGTTTGCCTCAGTTGGGTGAGCTGAAGCTCTCCTTGAATCAGTTTGTTGGGTCTATTCCTAGGGAACTTTTCAATTGTTCGAACCTGCTTGTGCTTTCTCTTGATGGCAATTTGCTTAATGAGAGCCTGCCTGATGAGGTTGGTAACCTGGAATCGCTTAATGTTTTAAACCTGAATGACAATCTATTTTCTGGGCGAATCCCTCCCGCCTTAGGCAAACTTAGCATGCTTTATGAGCTTAGGCTCTCGAATAACAGCTTCAATGGTGAAATTTCTTCTGAGCTTGGACAACTTAAGAATCTTCAGAGCATTTTAGACCTCAGTCACAACAACCTCACTGGCAAAATCCCGCCTTCTATTGCAACTTTGTCGAAGCTTGAAGCGCTCGATCTTTCTCACAATCAACTAGATGGAGAGGTCCCTCCACAGGTTGGTGAGATGATTAGTTTGGGCAAACTCAATCTGGCTTATAACAATCTTCAAGGCAAATTGGGCAAACAATTCTCCCACTGGCCAGCTGCGGCATTTGCAGGAAATCTTCGTCTTTGTGGTAGCCCTCTTGATCGCTGCAATAGCCGTGTGCACAACCAGCAGCCCACCATAAGTGAGTCATTGGTTGCAGTGATCTCAGTAATTTCAACATTAGCTGCAATTGCTCTGCTGATAGTTGTAGTTGCTCTTTTCTTGAAACGCAAGCGAGAATTTTTTGGCAAGGGAAGTGAAGTGAACTGCACTTACTCTTCCAGTTTTTCACAAGCACAGCGAAGACTACTCTTCCAAGCTGCAAAGCGCGATTTCAAATGGGAAGACATCATGAAAGCCACAAACAATTTAAGCAATGATTTCATTATCGGTTCAGGAGGGTCCGGAACAATCTACAGAGCTGAACTGTCTAATGGAGAAACGGTGGCAGTTAAAAGAATTGCCTGTAAAGATGATCTTCTACTGAACAAAAGCTTCACAAGAGAAATTCAGACACTCGGAAGGATAAGGCACCGGCATCTAGTGAAACTGATGGGTTATTGCTGCAACAAAGCAGCAGGTTCAAATCTGTTGATATACGAGTTCATGGAGAATGGAAGTGTGTGGGATTGGCTGCACAAACAAGCGGAGAATGCCAAGAAGAAGAAGAGCCTTGATTGGGAGGCGAGGTTGAGGATAGCAGTGGGATTGGCTCAGGGAGTTGAGTACCTTCATCATGACTGTGTACCAAAGATTGTTCACAGGGACATCAAATCTAGCAATGTGTTGTTAGATTCAAACATGGAGGCACATCTGGGGGATTTTGGACTGGCAAAAGCTCTTGTTGAGAACTACGACTCCAAAACAGAATCAAATTTATGGTTCGCTGGGTCCTATGGTTACATTGCTCCAGGTAATGAATCTGTTTTAGCTTTGCTATAAACTAATGCTAGTGCTTTCGAGTTTGTCATGTCATAAATCCTAACGAATATTTTGGTTGTGTTTTCAGAGTACGCTTATTCACTAAAGGCGACAGAGAAAAGTGATGTTTACAGTCTGGGAATTGTGCTAATGGAGCTTGTTAGCGGGAAAATGCCAACTGATGCAACCTTTGGGGAGGAAATGGACATGGTGAGATGGGTGGAGAAGCATTTCGAGATGTCAAGCTCTGAACGTGAGTACCTGCTCGATGCTCAAATGAAGCCACTTTTACCTGGTGAAGAATGCGCAGCGTATCAGGTGCTAGAAATAGCACTGCAATGCACAAAAACTGCACCACAAGAGAGACCATCGTCCCGGCAAGTGTGTGATAACCTTGTGCATGTATTTAACAATAGGATGTTGGACTTCGGCAAGATGACATAGATTCTTTTACATTGCTAATGGAGTTTGATTGATGAATGTCAAGGTTTGATGTCAAATAAGGAGAGTGGGAAAAAA
Source organism: Pistacia vera (assembly GCF_008641045.1). NCBI lineage: Eukaryota > Viridiplantae > Streptophyta > Magnoliopsida > Sapindales > Anacardiaceae > Pistacia > Pistacia vera. The sequence continues at coordinate 124,898 of NW_022196265.1, forward strand.
AAAAAAAAAAAAAAAAAAAATTTAGAGCAATCTTTGATTTAGTAGATTTTTGGAGTAGTAACCTTCGTTGCAACGATGATGTTCTGATGCTTACAAAGCATATCTTAGCCCAGATGTAACATTAGACGTCTTCAGGATATAAAATGTAAATTGGAATTGCTTGCAAAATGACAGAAGGTATTTTCAAGAGCTCCTAATTTTTTCCTAAAATCGGCATTTCTTCAGTTTACACATACCTAAACATTTTAAGAAACCTTCTTGTGTATCTTTGATAACCATCCAGATGCACTGCTATAGAGTTTTAAAGACCTTAATATATTCATATTCAATGAAAAATTACAGATGAGAAAATTTCGCCATAGCCTCACTTATTAGGGAAGGTACATCAGTCTGTTGACACCAGAAGTAGCACAAAGCTTATGACTTGCAGAAGCTAAAAATTTCAACAGCCTTACAAAGAAACAGAGAAAATATGCAAACAAGTGTGTAAAAAGCCATGAATTAACACTTTGAAGGTCACATGTTCTGCAATACGGAAATCTTTTCTAAAGATGCCACAATCCATGTGTGCAAGAAAACTATTCGTCATCTTCATCTGCAAATCAAATTAAAAGGCAAGCAAATGAAAAAAGAAGTAAGCCATCAAAGTTATGCTAGGTAATCAGTAACAGAATTCAGTATATCATATGAGTCAGCTCACACGAAAAGGAAGAATTTAGACAAAGCAATGAAGCAGCATAATAATGAATGCTTTTGCAACTGAATTTGAAAAATATTCGATGCTTTGATGGCAATGAAAGGAACTTGCTCATATTTTTTAAATAAAGCCATGAAATGAACCAAAGAACTATGAAAATAACGGTTATAATATAATCTTTAAAACACCAATATTATGATGTTTGTGATAAGCTAAACATGAGAATGTGTGCACATATATGAGCAAACAGGTGGCTCGAGAATACATGCAAGCATAATACTGAGACTAGGTTCAAACTGCCAGTCAGGCTGGTAACTTGGACCACAAAGTGGTGCCGTTCTTCGATTGGACTAGTTAGGATCTTCGAGAAAAAATCCAATCATTTAGGAATGCCACGGCAAACAGCATGATACTTGTGTGGCTACAAGTATTCCATTATAATGGACAATCCTCACTTTTCTAGGGAGCAATTTTGATATCCTTAATTCAATTTGTTCAGTAATGCAAGTTGAAGGACGAGCATCATGTTAGATGAAGAGGTAAAAGGGCCAAATACACACAGAAAGGTCCAAAGAAATATAGAGAGGATTTATGGTACAAAGAGAAAGAAAACTTGTTATTTCTACAATCATCATAGGCTATGGTCATCTTGGTTAGTAATTAAATTCCATTATTATTTCAAGTAATTCTGATAGCTTTCTCTTATATATATCAATTCTATAGTACAATGGATGGTCTCAGGCTGCAAAGGCCTTTGTAGAAGCCTAATACAAGTTGTGGCCAGATCACAATAGTTCAACTCTAACCTAACTTAAACTCACACGCCAGTTCACTGAAAGCTCAAGTCAGGCTAGATTTTGGTCAGGTTCATACATCCTAGTTGCAAACCCCACAATTATTCCCAGAATTCTTATATCACCTTTCTAGTACCTCATTTAACTATGACCGTCCAAACAATGCAAACATTGAGCCCAACATACAGTTGTGAAAAATGAATCAAACACATAGTGTTATATGATTCATCACAATGCTGGTACATAAAATGTTAATTAACACCAAGGCAATCACTCTTCATAATTTTCACCAGCAACTAATTTCTGTACAGGAGCAAACCAAACATAAGAAAGCTACTAATAGTATGTACCCCAGTACACCAAATCCAAAACAACTTATTCCTTGAGTAATACACAGTATAAACATACTTATTGCTAGAAATACCCATACTACTTCCAATGTAAAGACTCCGAATTTCACAATCCACAGAACAGTTTCAACATATCAATTGCATCAGTAGAAATCAAACATAAAATCCAAGCATTTCTAATCACAATTTCAAAACATAAACCAAAAATTCTCACAAGGGCATAAAAATTTTCAAGATTCTATTATATCAAAAAGAACTTCAAAATCCTGTTAGTTTACCAAAGCAACAGATCTTGTAGGAAACCTTGTGAGAATACTCTGAATATTATGGATCCCAATTTCACAATCATTTCAATACAACAACACTCCATACACTATCAAAACCTCAATCTAACACTAAAAACAAACATTGCTAACCACATTCTCAAACCATACAATGAAAATAATCACATAGACATTCAAATATTTCAAAATTCTAATAAACCCGAATCAACTTCAAACACCCAAAAGAAAGAAATAACTCATTTACCAAAGTAACTAATATTAAAAAATTTCCACTGAACATTTCAAATACAAAGACTCAATCACCATCCAAATAAAAAATATGAACATTTGAATTGCATTATTATTAATCAAACATAAAAAAGAATCATGTTTAACCACAGTTTCAGACCAGACACTAAAATTCCTCACATGACCATTCAAAAGTTTCATGATTCTACAACACATTGAAATTCAAACACCCAAAAGAAAGAGAAAAAAAAAAAAAAACTTACCGAAGTAACGCCGCTCATTGGCAGCCTTGGCCTTTTCGAGCATCTTATCGAGGTCTTGCTGAAGCTGAGCATCCCATTTCACCAACTGGTTCACAAACACAGCTCCCAATCCCATACCCAACACGTGTTCCCAAGGATCTACAATTTAAAAAAATAAAAAAAAAACCTCAATCAATCAATTAGTTAAATTAAACAAACATACATACAATTAAAACTANAAAAAAAAAAAAAAACTTACCGAAGTAACGCCGCTCATTGGCAGCCTTGGCCTTTTCGAGCATCTTATCGAGGTCTTGCTGAAGCTGAGCATCCCATTTCACCAACTGGTTCACAAACACAGCTCCCAATCCCATACCCAACACGTGTTCCCAAGGATCTACAAATAACAAAAAAAAGAAAAGAAAACGTCAATCAATCAATTAGTTAAATGAAACAAACATACATACAATTAAAACTAGGGTTTGTTGAAAGAGAGAGATTCAACGAGTAACATACGCCTCATATAAGGCAGTTTACGAAGTGCATTGGAGTACATCTGGGTCCCCAATCCCAGTAGTGCTCCGATCATCGTCGCACTCCACGCCATTTTTGCTTTCTTTGTTTTTGTTTTTACTTACCGCTGTTGAGAGAGACTGGTTCTGGCAGCGAGTCCTGCTTAATGTTTATCATCAAATCAACTCTCGGGCAAAACGACCCGACCAATAGGAGATATATCCGGGCCGGCTCAAGGCCCAAATTAGTAATTATGGGCTGGGGTATTACCCAGACCAGAATCGGGCCTTGCAGTAGGCCCAAAAGACTCCGATCTGCGTTTTATTTCGCAAGATTATTTGTTTAAAAATTCTTCCATAAAAACTTAAAATATTGTGAATAATGCTCAGTATTTGTCAGATGACATCATGAAACCATCTCTAAGACTTCATTTTTGATAAATTTTGGAACCATATGGACGTTTCTATGATTCTATCTTTGAAATCAACGTTAGGTAACTTTTAATAAATTTACTTCTTATAATAATTCTAATGAGTTTGTATGAATAATTCGAAACATAATATAATACTCTATATATAAAATCTGCATATAAAATGATCTAACATAAAATGAATAAACAAATATTCAGTAAATTAGATGAATGATCTGGCAACAAAAGAATTATATTAAATTAGTTTTTATATATAAGATTTCATATATATAGTTTATATAAATAGCATCAATATATCGATGGAGCAATAAAGATGAATGGTGAGTGTTGTGCAATCAATCTTTGAAGCATAGATTAACCGTCATTTGTCATTCTTTTTAAGTTAACTTTATTTACAAATGTGTCATTGTAACAGTATATAAGTATATTTTTTACTCAAATTAAGGATATAATTTTGATTAATACTTTGTAAGCCGTATCTGTGTACGGAGAAAACACAAAAAGTAATAAAAGAACAATAGACGTATGATTTGTACCTAACATTTGAACCACTTTAAAAATATTTTATCTTTGTTATTGTCTGATTTTTTATTCATCTATTAATCCAGTATCGAAATCATGAGTTACAAACACCTACATAGATTTCATCACGCATACATCTCGTTGATGCAAATTACAGTGTCAAACAGTAATTATAATGGCATTTGTGCATTAAATGATACAAAATGACAGCAAAAATGCTTTAAGAAGTTTCCATTTTCGTTTTCAGTGTTACCAAAGTTTGGCTGTATTCAACATTGGCATAATCAAGCCAAATTTGGAAACAGCTATTTCTTTGGCCAAAAACACTTTGAATTATTTGGTAGCATCACATGAAAATATTATCTTTCAAAATCAACACTCCCATCCATATCCTTTAATTGCGCCAAATTTTTCTCTAAATTGATGACTAAATTAGAAGAATCCATTTCTACTTTGACACAACTTACTATATCATTTTCTCTTGCATTAATTTTTTTTTTATTTTTTTTTTTGTAAAACAATTACAACACTTTATGATTTATTATTAAGATGAAGAAATAAGTGGTTTTTTTTTTTAATAAAAGTACTTTATGTTTCTTTGATAACTATTTATAAGTAATTTATATTAAAAAAATTTCTTTTAATTAAACAATATAAGAAGGAGGCACTTATCAAGTACTAATTTATGAAGCATTGAAAATGCTTCTATTGCTTTAAAAAAAAAAAAATATTTGTTCATTTCATCCAACTACTATACAATATAGGGAAAAAAAAATCAATTGTCATATTTGAGTTATAATTATGTAATAAGTACTATACAATGATATAGAAATATAGAGAGAAAATGAATGAAAATGAGTTAACTTTTTGTATTCACTATCTTATTCATTTTTTGTCATATTCAGTTTATATAAAAATCTTTGTAAAATTTGTTTGTATGTCTGATATTTAAAACTTTAAGAATAATACATATATATAAACTGAGTGTTTTAATGTGATTGGGTGATGTGCGCATTAGTTTCTAAGAATAATTGTATAATTAGTTGTTATATAGATGTAGGTGATCACTTCAAAAAGACCATGTTTTTTTTTTTTTTGGTTACGGGGGTGTTCAGGCTAATTTATGCGTACCAATTAGTCATGACTTGAATAAGACTTCTGAAACAAGACAAACTCTACCATCTATAGTAATAATATAATAAACGTTTTTTGTGATTCGACCTAAGATCACATGGTAAGCAAAAACTTGGCCTCAAGCCTTTCCTATTTGGCCAAAAAGACCATTGTTACCATATACTTTGTCCTAAAAATATGTTTGTTATATTTTACACTATAATATAATAATAATAATCAATAAAGATGAATCAAGCCATACAGTATGTGTATAACTAAATTAACATCCTGAAAAACAGTCAAAGTCAAAAGCATTAAAAAGAGCTCTATATTTAGTATCCACACCCTGCGACGGCGCTCTTCTCTCTGTCATCTCTCTCACTTTCTCTCCTCTTCTTATCATGGACCCTACCTTCTCAACGGGCAATCTTAACGCTCTCAAACCATCGCCCACACTCTCCCCTTTCGCTCCATCAACCTTTTCCTCTTTCTCTTTATCAATCTTTTCTTCCGTTTCGGTTTCCGTTTTTGGTCCTTTTTTAAGCTAAGTTTGCGCCTATTTTGGGAGGAAAAATTAGCTGCCTATGTTTAGCAAATGACAGTGCAAATGGGGTCCGAGTTTTAGTTGTGGTTGAGAATTTATTTTGCAAAAACTCAACGGGTTTCGATCGTAGAAAAAGAGATTGGTTTTAGTGATTGTTATTTTCCTTTGTGAGGTTGGGTTTGTTTTCCCTCTCCCCACCCGGTTTGTTTTTTCGAACATGGGTTGTTCTTGTTTTTGTCGAGTTTTTTTTTTTTTAATTTTGATATTTAGTTAAATGGTAGAGTTTTCGAAATTTGTTTGCAAATCACTCTTTTTTTAATGGCTTCTTCTCAAGTTGAATTCACTTCGTCTTCGCCGCTTGATTGTGTTTTGAGAGACCATAATAGCAGGGGAGATAGATGCAGAGATAGCAATGACAGAGCCGCCGCGTTTAAGAAGAATCTTAAAGAGCTGGTCCTGGATCATTTTCAGAATTGTATTAGCGTCTCCGCTGATGAAAATTCCCAGAATTCACTGGGTAAAATTGATTCCTGTGGTGCTAATGACCAGGGGAATGGTAATCAGAACCATCACCACCATCGAAATTTACGGTTTCTGAGTAGTAATTATAGCAGGAGTAACAGGCATAAGAGGAGTAATGATGATTCTAACATAAATTATTCCTCCAAGCAGTGGCGGATTCATGATCAGTGGGCTGCGAAACAGGCTCGAGATATGGTGTCAAATATTGAGAAACAGAGTCAAGAGGCAGAGCTTTTGGGTTCATCAGGAACACCAACTTTTAATGGAGAAAGCTCAGAGAAGTCTCCAAATATTGGAAATCCTGGAGATCCTTCTTTGGTTCAGAAGTCTCCAAGTATTGGAAAACCTGGTGCTTCTTCGCTTGTCCAGATGTGGGAGGCGAGGCTTAATCGATCCAACAGTATGAAAATAAACCACAGCTGGGAATCAAACCCTAGTAGAGCAAGTTCAGGACTTTGCAACAGTGAAAATGGTGAAAATCCTGAAAATGTTGAGAATAATGTTGAGAGTAATGTGGAGAATGCATCTTCTGGTGTTGATGAATCTGAAACTGGTGATTCTTCAACTGATTGGGAGCAGCAATCTGATAGAACAGCGGTGAGTGAACCGCCTGCTGGAACGGCTTCGGATGCTGGAGAGAGGGAAAGGCTTCGAGTTGCTGATATTATAAAGAAGTTGACGAGTGGTACGGATGAAAATGATGGCGAAATGGTTTTGAATGCAAGCGAATCGTCATCCAAAGAGCGAAGAAATACTCCTATGCCGGATCAGGCAGAGCAAAGAGATAAAAAATGCCTTTCAATGGCGGTGAATTCGCCAAAAATTAGAGGGCGACAGGCTTTTAATGATTTGCTTTTGCAGATAGAGCGCGACAGGCTTCGGGAGCTTGATTTACTGGTGGAACGTCATGCAGTCTCAAAATTTACACATCGTGGACGCATTCAAGTAATACTTCATTCTTTTCATCAGCAATTGCTTGTTATATACTCCTTATAATTCTTACCTTTTTGATTCACAGTGACTGATATTCTATGGATTGATTAATGTGCAGTCGATGCTTCGGATTAGATTTCTGCAACGGGGCCTGGCAATTCAAGATCAACAGCGTCCAAAATCAGCTGAACCTCCAGTGAACCGGTTATCGCAAGGGTCTTCAATAATGCATCTCAGGTACATAATTAATCCTTTTCCATTTTTGTTCTTCAGAGGGCCTTTATTGGATAGCTACTTTGGAATTCAAATGTTCATAAAAGCTTTAGTTTTAATGATTTATAATGATAGAATCAATCAGTTCTCTTTATTATTTGGAAGCTTTAGATTGTGGCTTAATTTTCAAATTTCACTGACATTAAATTTGAATCAAATGCAGGAAGAAATTTAACTCAGGTGTTGAGAATAGAGTCACATCCCAAAGTGATGCAAGTAATTCGAAAAGCTCTCAATCAGAGATGGCAGGCAACATGGAAAATATGAACAATTCTTCTCTGGCCAATCGGCTAGGTGAAAACAGTCAGAATCAGGAAGCTGCCACTGTTGGGAAACAAAGTACAGCCAAAATTGAGCACTCAGAACCGCAAACAAGCCATCAGGATCAGCAGAAAGAGTCCAGTCCAAGAAAAAATGTGGAGACTGGTGAACTAACAAAAGCCTTGAATGGTCAGAATAGAAGTGAAATAGCTGAAGGTCAAGAGGCTACTCGCTGGCAGCCTATTCATTTTCACTCCTTGAATGATCAGAATGGACGTGAAATAGCTGACAATCAAGAGGCTTCTAGCCGGGAGGATGTTCATCTTAACTCACAAGAAAATTCAGAAAGGATAACATCATTGAATGTTCGGGATGAGAATGAGATTGCAGATCATCAAGAGGTCGATGACAGGTGCCTTGACTCGCAAGAAACTTCCGAAAGAGCAGAATCCTCGAACCATTGGGATGGCAATGAGCTAGTAGAAGAAGAAGTGGAAGAAGAAGAGACCTATGAGCAGGGCCAATTTATAGATACCAATTCTGATTGGATAAGTGAAATATCACGCCCTCGAAGTTATTGGGAAGATCGCAGGAAAGAATGGTACCAAGAGATGCTAAGTAGCAGATCAGAAAATAATGAGATACGCCAACTCCTTGAAAGGTATAATGAATGTAACTTGAATGGAAATTTTATCAATTCTATGGTTGCCACAACTTGAAAGTTTCCAATTTATGTATGCAGAAGGAGGGTATCAAGTTATCTTTCCAGTGACTTCCGAGAAACAATGGATCAATTGATGAGTACTCGTGTCGAAAGACAGATCGAGCTAGAGGCTTATGAAGAAGAACAACATGAAGAGTTGAGTCGTGAGCGAATAAGCGAATTGTTGTTGGATCACTTACAGAGGAACATGCATTCAGCAGTTTCTCAAGAAGAAGAACAAGTAGAAGAAGAAGAAGGGAATGAGGCAGAACAAGTAGATGAAGAAGAGCAAGAAGAGGAGGAGGAGGAGGAGGAGGAGGAGGAAGAAGAAGAAGAGGAAGAAGAAGAAGAAGAAGAAGAAGAAGAAGAAAGTCCAATAAGTCATGAGGAGCATGAAACAAGTGATTATTTTGATCAGTCCTCACAAACAATGCAAATTACTTCTCCCTCAGCAACTCCATCATGGAGTTATCAAGGTCAAGAAGTTGTTGACGAATCGGATCAGACTGAATCCCAATCAACTCGCCGACCTTTGCCATCTCAAGCTTACTATCTTGATGGTCAGCTGTCGTCTTCCTCGACAAATCATCTTTCATTTGTGAGTTTTACTTCACTCATAATTCTCCCCTATGAACGTCTGCTCAATTCTGAAAGTCAAAACTTAAATTCTTGTTACTTACAGGAAATGGAACTTATATATGGTTTAAGAGGACAACTGGAACAACTCCACCGAGAGATGCGTGAGCTGAGAAAATCTATAAACAGTTGCATGAACATGCAAGTGAAATTGCAACATTCCAATCCACAGGAAGTTCATTCAGGTGATGTTCTTATCAATTTCTCTATTTCTCATTCTATAAATGGCGGTTCTTAATAAATGAATTATGAAATTGTTACAGTAGGAGGAATGGGAAACAATCAACCTGATGGGGCGCCAAAGAAACGCTGTTGTTGTATTTGCTATGAAATGCAGGTCGACTCACTTCTTTATAGGTACGTCCTTCATCGAATTCCGATCTCCATTTCGATAAATTTATGATACCAGATTATATAAATAACACCCTTTAACCATGCTAATTAACTGTATCAGTATCATACAATGAGTAACCCTTCGTTTTTTCGAAGATAAAAATTTATAATGTTGAACAGATGCGGGCATATGTGCACCTGTCTGAAATGCGCCTACGAGTTGCAGTGGAGTAGTGGAAAGTGTCCGATATGTCGCGCGCCAATAGAAGATGTTGTGCGCGCATATATGGATTCATAAGACGACCCCATGAACGAGTTCTTGCTCCAGAGGACCGTCATCGCCAAAAACTTAATACATGAAGCATGAATTGGATAACACATGGAAGTTCTTCTTCTTTGCTTTCTTTGTTTTATCTACTTACTACCTAATTAACCCTTGTATATTCCAACTTGTGATCTGACCTCGAAACCTTGGTTTTCGTCTTTGCACATATAACCTTTTGTATGTTTTTTGAAGAGAGACTATTGACTCTATTCATATATATAAATAACAACAATCTCTTCCCTACAAACTAAGTTCCAAAACTTTTTTCCTTTTGGAAGTGTTCTTTGTTTGTTATAATATAAATTCTGGGTTTTCCCTACGGATATTTGTTTTTCAANTATTCCAACTTGTGATCTGACCTCGAAACCTTGGTTTTCGTCTTTGCACATATAACCTTTTGTATGTTTTTTGAAGAGAGACTATTGACTCTATCCATATATATAAATAACAACAATCTCTTCCCTACAAACTAAGTTCCAAAACTTTTTTCCTTTTGGAAGTGTTCTTTGTTTGTTATAATATAAATTCTGGGTTTTCCCTACGGATATTTGTTTTTCAATATGGTTTTTGGATTATTTAAAATGTGTGACATTAAGTGTATATATGGTCTAATATTGAAATACTGTAACATTATTCAGATTTCTCTTTTGGTATTTGGCCAAAACAGTGGAAAACAAAGAAACTTACAAAGAACTATCTATCTCCCATGAAAAAAATTTGAAGTTGAAAGTTTACACTTATGGTTAAAGGCTGTGTTCATATCACATTGCAAATTAATCTTAATTCGGCTGCCTTCTACGTCTTGCCATTGCCTCATTGGCAAGAAAGTTAACTCTAATTTTCAAGAGTCTGTTTACTGCTTCTTTAATGTTGATCCTTTCCTCAGGTGATTCTCTTGTACACTCCATAGCCAAACTCAAGATAGATGAAACACATTCCTCCTTTTTAGAGAATTGTTCATCATCCATTAGCAAATTGGTGTCCACTACTTTCATCACTGTTTCACATAAAGAGTCACCAACCCAGCTCCTTAAGCTCATTTCTTCGGTAAATATTTCATCAATTGGCTTTTTCCTTGTAAATGTTTCCATTACCATTATACCAAAGCTGTACACATCTCCATTTTTAGATACTCTTCCTTCTCTCCCATACTCTGTTCATCATGATGACACTTCTGTTGTAAGATAAATTATAATATTGTTTGCAAGAAAATGAAAAATCAATGAGGTATTATGCATATCTACAGGCTACAACAACAATATTGAATATTAGATAATGAATTACCTGGCGCCATATAGCCAATAGTGGCAAGGGTCTGTGTTTGTGTCATAGACTTTTCTTCACCTAAGAGCTTTGAAATGCCAAAATCGGTCAAATGTGCAACCATATTCTCATCTAGTAAGACGTTGCTTGGTTTTAAGTCGCAATGAACAATCAGGGTTAAATAACCAAAATGGAGATATTCCAAAGCTGATGCAACATCAATCATTATGTTCAGCCTATGTGAAATATCCAGAACATTGTTGTCAGAATACAAACACTGCTCCAGGCTCCCATTGGGCATGTACTCCAGTATCAGTGCTTTAAAATCATCATTTGAACAACAACTGATGATTTTGACAAGGTTTCGGTGACGAATGCTACTCATTACTTCACATTCAGCTTCAAAACTCGTTACAGCTTCTTCAAAATCCAGGTGGAATACTTTTACTGCAAGCTCCATCCCATCATCTAATCTTCCTTTGTAAACTGAACCGAAACTCCCCTTGCCAAGTAAGTTGTTCTCACTGAATCTATCTGTTGCTCTCACAAGTTCATGGTAAGAAATTCTTCTCCATGACTTTCCTGGTGACGTGTTGACAATACTAGGTAACTTTGTGCCCTTTTTTCGTCATTTCAACAATACAAATAAAAGAACTAGGACAACTAATGTGAGCACAGTGCTTAGTGGCAAGACAATTAGGAGAACTTTTGTTTTTTGATGGGTTGTCCTTTTGCATGGTGGAACTTTTAGTTGGGGGGAACCACACAATGCAAAATTCCCCATAAATGATTCAGCTGAGAAGTTTGCAAAACATCCTCTTGTAGGAATTTCTCCTCTTAATTGGTTGAAAGACAAGTTTAGATATTTGAGGTACAAGAGGGCCTCCAAAGACTTTGGGATAACTCCTGAGAGATTGTTACTAGACAAATCCAAAAATTCTAAGCTTATCGAGTAACCAAATGATTCGGGAACGGAGCCTTGTAATTTATTATAGCCCAAGGAAAGATATTGTAGATTTCTTAGGCTTCCAACAGTAGGAGGAATATCACCTAACAAAAGATTCCTTGATAAATCTATATTTATTGCAACCTTTAGATTTCCAATGTCTGAGGGAAGAGAAGCATTTAGGGAATTTGATGACAAATTCAGGTACAAGATATCCTTAAGCTTCCCCAAAGTTGAGGGTATAACAGAAGTTAACATGTTGAAGCCTAATGATAGTCTTCTCAGTGTAGAGAGATTACCCAAGCATGGAGGTATTGAACCGGAAAGCTTGTTACCATCCAATTGCAACTCAACCAGTGAGTTCAAATGACAAAGATTATCAGGGATGGATCCTTCTAATTTATTATTTTGAAGATACAAACCTTGGAGTTTGTGCAATGCATTGATCATAATAGGAACTGATCCAATCAGTTCATTGTCTTCCAAGTGTAAATCTATCAAGTTGTTTAAGTTGTTTATTTCTTTGGGAATGTTGCCACTAATGTTGCATTCATTCATGTATAAACTTTCCAAAGAACGAGGAAGATTTCCTATGGAACTTGGAAGGATGCTATTCAATGGATTTCCTGTTAATTCTAGATGTTTCATATTCGTGCAATTTGTCAGAGATGAAAGAAAGCTCAGATCTTGAGTAGAAGATGTGAAATAATTATAATATAAGACAAGCCACTCAAGATATCTTAAATTACCAATTGCACTGGGAATGATGCCTGAGAATGAGTTCAGTCCCAAATTTAGAACAGAGAGCTTGGAAGCATTGGTGATGAAACTGGGAAATGGCCCGCTGAAATTATTATCCGCCAAGTAAAGCATCTCAAGATTTGGAAGCTCTGTAGTTGATGGAAGACTTCCCGTGAGTTCATTTTCCATAACTGAAAGTATTGTCATTGTTGAGATGTTGAAGACAGTTGCAGGGACAGGGCCAACTAGGCTGTTAAATTCAAGTTGCAAAATCTCTAGATTACGAAGATTACCAATTTCGTATGGTATCCCACCTAAAAATATGAGCACCCAATTAGCGAACTAATGACAACAAATAGATAATTCTTTCATAATTAATAACATAAAATTTTGAGAGAGGTTGGTCATGTACCTTTCAATTTGTTCGAGCCAAGAAATAGATAATTGATTAATGTCAAGTTCCCAATTTCTCTTGGAATATGTTCTCTGAATTTGTTTCATCTCCAACGAAACAAAACGAAGCATTGTACATTGCCCCAAACTGTTTGGAATTGGACCAGTGAGCTGATTATGAGACACGTAAAGACCTTCAAGATTAGGAAGATATTGACACATGTTGTCTGGAAGGCTACCGATCAAGCTATTATTCGAGAAGTCCGTGTAAATTAAAGAAGATAGGTTGAAGAGAAGCGAAGGAATAGTTCCTATCAAGGAATTATTTGAGAATGATAATATCTCCACTTCTGCAAGATTGCCAAGCTCTTTCGGAATTTCTCCTACAAAATCAATATTTATATAAAAGCAATCGCTTTGTTCAGAAAATTTGTGAAAAGTAAATTTGTAATAACAGTAATAAACAAGGTTGCATAATACCTTGGAGTTTATTGCTGCCAAGATATACCCACTTAAGCTGAGTCAAGTTTCCAATTTCTTTTGGAATCGCTCTAGTGAAATAATTGAATGACAAGTATAAATACTGCAAAATTTGGCATTTTGATAAAGTGGATGGGATTTTGCCCTGGAACATGTTTTCATGTAGATTAACCGACTGCAAATTGGGAAGATTATCAAAAATGCTTGCAGGGAGTTCACCGGATAATCTATTATAACTGAAACTAAGGTATTTCAGTCGACGTAACTGAGTCAACTCTTCAGGAAGAGAGCCATAAAAGCTGTTGTTTTTTATGTCTATCGTAGCAAGAAAAGATAGATTTCCGAGTTGAGAAGGAAGGGTGCCTGTAAGACCCAAGTGAGAAATATTCAAAGCTGTGACTCTATGGTGACGGAAACCACACCTGATGCCAATCCATTCACAAACAGAGCTACTTGTGGACCAATTAATGCCCAATAACTTGCTCGGATCATGGCTTATACGAGCTTTCAGGGCAAGAAGAGCTTGTTTGTCTGTGGAAATTTTAGTGACTCCTGCCTCAACAAAGGAAAGTGTCAAACAATGAACTAAGAGAGCCAAGAAAACGCAAAGAGAATGGAGTTTCTCCATGAAATTAGAATGTTGTTTTGTTTTAGTGTGGTCTTAGTCACATGTACAAGTATCCGAAAATCAGCCTTATAATTAATAAACTACGAGATGATTAAAAAACTCACCACAACCAATTACATCTATTTGCCGGCTTCAATTCCACACTCTCTTTGCCGGCTATGACCTCTCAGGATATATAGATGGGTCCAAACCTTGTCCACCCTCCACTATCACTCAAAACAACACCACTTTACTGTTAAACAATCCAAAGAAAAAAAAAGAGAGGTTGGGTTTCATTGATACTACACAATGTAATCGAATACAAAAGAATGATTTAACCTAAATACAAAAAGACTATATATAGACTAAACAAAGGAAACTGAAAAGATTATTCTACCCTTAATAAACAATAAAACAAAATAACCCTATATTTCTTAACATGTACCAAATCCTGCTCACAATACCTGGATTAGCCAAGACCAACTAATCCTTAATGCTTTAGTTGGATCTCTTTCTCCCACAATTGTCCCGTTCATTGCTAGAGCCAAAACATCAGAAGAAGCTTGGTTGATCCTGGCAAACTGTTATAGAGTTTCTTCAATTGGTGAAGTGTCGGGCTGATGAACTTGCTATTCTTGGGGCACCAATGGATGAAGATGACCTCACAGACAAAATTCTTGATGGTCTTGGGGATGACTATAAAGAGCTTATACGTGCAATTCAAGCCCGCGATACCATGATCATGTTTGATGAGCTCCACGAAAAGCTTCTAAATTTTGAAGCACCTCTTCAAGGTGCAAAATCTGAACCCTCTCATTTTCCAGCCTCAGGAAATCCTGCAAATCATAACACTACAAGTTGGCGCCCGTCTTTCAACTCTGGTAACACCAACAATAATTGGTGTCCATCAACACACACTAGTAACAACAGTACAGGTTGGCGTCCCTCACCCAATGCCAACAGTCGCTCCCCCGCGTTTCCTAACGTTGGACAAAACTCTTCTCATTCAAATATTTCAAAGGAGATATTCCCAAAGAAATTGGAAACTTGACTCAGCTTAAGAGATTATATGTTTGCTACAATAAATTCCAAGGCATGATATATATGCGACCATTTTTATTGGTGGTTTTTACAAATTTTCTTTTTAGAAATTTATGAACAATACATCTGTTTAATTATATTGATTTTGTAGGAGAAATTTCGAAACAGCTGGGCAATCTTTCTGAATTGGAGCTACTATCGTTAGGAAATAATTCCTTACCAGGAACTATTCCTTCACTTATCTTTCGTTGGAACGACATCCGAAAAACACACAATAATAAAAGCAGAAAAGTAAAGAAGACATGATTTACCTTGGTTCGTTCCAATAAAAGAATTACATCCAACATTCAAATACAGTATTTTTATTGAGTACCAAAAAGCTGCAATAAATACAATATAGTTTACTCTTGCTCTCTATTTTTCTTCACACTAGGTTTCTTACTATCACAAAATGCATATAATAGAAAACCTAATCTCATTTAGGCTTACCCAATCTAACCCGACCCAAGTGCAAATATTAGCAAATTAATACCCAATTACTAATTGAGCTTATCATATGAGTCGGTGTAAGCCAATAATTCTCAAGGTTAAGAGAAATATAAACCATATCCAACATCTTCAACCTTTTTCTTTAATTTACATGAAATTTGTGAATAATAATCAATGTTTTAATAACCAGCCCAAGGTGAAACTCGAGTAAGTGACCGAGTCTCGGGTTGACCGGTTGAACCAGTCTGCCTGGCAGGTCAAACTAGTGATGTCAGTATGATAACATCATCCAACATAAAAAATTGAAAAAAAATTAATCCGCAAAATAAAATCTGAAATAAAAAATACACTATAACAAATACAGTACATCTAAACTGCAAACTGCAAGCTCAAAAGCCAGACCTCTTTTTTCTCTTTTAACGACAGCACAATTTCATCAAAGATCCTCAGGCTATCACTAACTCTCCAGTCTCCACAACGCTTTAGCTCTACATAAAGTAGCTTAGACCACCATCCCTCCACGGAACACCCAAACATATTCCGTGATTATAGTATCAGTATACACCACATTAAAACGCTAGCTCTGTACTAAACTAACAATTCTTCCATCTTTCACCAATTAAACCAATGTACATAAGTTCATAAACTATGCAGGATATTGACTGCATAAGATATGGATGCAATGTTTAACTTTAATACCACTGACGCTGTCTATATGCAGTAATTTTAATTTTGGATTTGCATATTTTCATGGATGCATGAACAACTTTTATTTTTTATTTTTGGTAAGTATGCATGAACAACGTTCTATATTTTGAATGTTGAAATATACCCTCAACTAATAGAATATAATAACACATACTGCTTATGTGAAAAAAGAGAAAAAAAAAAAGGTATTAGAATATAATAACACATACTGCTAATTAAAAGTGTCACTAAGCCATTATTTGAGAGGGAAAAAATCGTTTACTCGTGAAAGATAATAAATAAATAAGAGTTGGGGAGTTTGCCTGCAGTTTGCAAATTGCAGTAGCAAACTTGAAATGCTATTACTTCAATAGGTGTCCCCTTGACATGAATACAACCTTCAAAGGGAAACAATCTTCAAAATGAAACTAATTTTTTATATAAATAGTGCAACCCTAATATTGCAATGCTATTACTTCAACAGGATTAGGTGTCCACATGAATACAGAAAAATTGCATCATTCTACACAGACAGGAATACATTCTTTTTCTTTAAACTTGTTCATTGAAAATGACTTCAAACTTAATCAAATAAAACTTCAGAGACAACCCATTACCTAACCAAAAACTTAATGCAAATCCCAGAACTATTCAAACATCAAGTCTTTGTTTTTGTGACAATAACAAAGCGAGTCATATTCAAGAATTGATGTCCCAATTGAACGAAATAAAGAGTAACACGACAACAAAATAAAGTAAACAAACAAACACAAACAGTAAAGAGAAAAAGTAATATGCGCAATTTTTCCTGGTTCACCCAATGTTGACTATATCCAACAGAGTCAATAATATTTCAATACTGTCTCACCTCTCTCATTTTATAATGAAGTTTCCTATCACTCATTGCAAGAGAAAAAATGTGTTTAAATACTAGATTTAAGAGACTAAACCTAGTTTTACAAGGATTCCTATTCCTAAGCCCAAACTCAATAAGGAATTAATAACTTAAAGAAATCGAAACCTGACAAATCGATTCTAGTTCCGGTTTTGGATACTCGGGTTAATTTCAATTATCCCATTTAAAAAAATAACAAATAAACTCTAAAAAAATTACAGATAAACCCCCAATAATTTCCCCTTGTGAGGGTCAGCTCTGGGTAGGAACTGGAACTGGAACCCTAGGCCCACCATTCTTTTACACACCCCTAGGTGATATGAATTCTTGCAACCTCAATTCATATATCACCCTATTTCAACCAATTTCAACTCAACCTAAGCTAGACTTCACTTGAAACACCCTAACACTATTCGGCTAACACTCTACAAGCACACACAACCATTATAACACCTTAGAACAACCCCTTTTATCAAGCCTCAATCAACACAAACTCATTCCACTTTGAAATGCACAACACAAACTTGGAACACAACAAAATAAACCAACCCGAAAAGTGAGATGAATGGTAATCAAGTGAGATTAACTTACAAGATAGTTAACCAATGGATCAATCAAACCTAAAGGAACTCCACTAGGTTGAAGGATTAATCCACCACCAAGTTTGGTCGAACTTGGGTAAAGGAACTCAAGAGAAAACAATTCTCCAAAGCAAAATACTATTCATGCAATATTCAATGTCTACTTCATGTTATGATAGAGTGGCCTTTAAATAGGCTTTAGAAAACATGGGAATTACTCTAACAAACATTACATGAATATTACGACAAAATATTACACAAAAAATATTAAGAGATAATTCCCTACCATACAATATCAAAAGTGCTAGCCATACCTATTTAATGCTATAGATAACTTTTCCTTAAATTAAGGATCTATGTCCCCAATTATAATTTTCTTGATTATACTTCAACATTTGAACCAAATAGCATCTACAACTTGGGCTTGGACCAATGAAGCTTCTTCTTACTTGATCTCCATGACTTGGGCTACAAAAAATGGCTTGTGCTATGTCTTGGACTCTTAACATCTCTTGGATAAGTTTGTGCGTTTCCTTGAGTGTTTGGGCCGAATGTTGTCTATCTTGGGGTCCTTGAATCTTCAATGAACTCTCTTGTATGTTTAAAGAATATGATGGGCTTGAATTCTCATCACTAGATGACGATACTTAAATTGTTATTCTAAAGATATCATCAACTACTATGTTATTGTGATGGAAGAGATAATATATGTAGTTGAAGCAATGTAGTGGCATAATAAAATGTTACAGTTACACCATTATTCATTGATGACCTAATATTTGGTATCCAACAGGTAAAGCATCTTATGGCATTTTAATAAAGCTGCCGAATTACAAAACCTCAATTATACATCTAACCTCTTTAACTCAATGTTTCCCATATTATATATTTTATTTTATTTCAAAGGTACATTATTAACAATTGGGTTGACGAAGCAATAACATTTCCTTACCTCTTTTAAGAGTAATGTTATGTTTGTAATTGAGTCATATAATTAGATAAAAAATAAAAGATAGAGTAATGATTTTACATAAATTTTGTGCAACTTTTGCCTGATTGTATGACTCATTGTAAGCAAAACATTATTACTCTTTTAAATGTTACTTGATTGTATGACTCATTGTAAGCAAAACGTTATTACTCTTTTAAATGTTACTTGTTTAAAAGAGTAAATGACTTTTTCCTACCCAAATAATGGCTTAATAATACTTTCTCACCCACAGGCTTTTAAAATACCATTTTATTACCCAAATTTATATTCCGTTTCTGATTCCGGTATCGTTGTGACCCCACACCACCATCATTCTCTTTTCCGATTATCATTCATCAAAACCCCTAAAACCCTATTCTCATAGATCCTGCCGATCACTGACAATCAAGCGATTAAGGTTTGCGTAATCATCCCTCTCAAGTCAAATTTTAATTAATTCCAATCACCAAAATCTAACATTCTACCACTAAAAGACTCATCGACCTACCCTCTTAAAAAATCCCAACAGACTGGACTGTATTTGCTTTATGTTCGTTATCAGAATATAAATTTAGATAATAAAGTGGTATTTTAAAAATCTTTGTATATAGAATTATCATTAAACCATTATTTGGGTGGAAAAAAATCATTAACTTTGTTTAAAATGACAGTGATATGCGCCAACATCACCATTTCACTATGTCCCATTTGTTTTTTTAATAATAAATCCACAATTTGATTGCTCCCACTCTGTGTCCTGTCCTATCTTACATGCACCATAGATTTGGTACTAATGCATACCACCCTAACAAAATCACCCGCGTGCTTCACACCAAACTACCTGCAAATACGGATAATACATCATGCGCCAACTACCAAACTGCCCTCTAATTTACCGTATGTAACGTAATATCTATGGGTATTTCTGTAATCTCACCTCCTCCTTCTCCACTTCCAATCCAATGGGCATTTCATCAATACAAGCTTCTGCAAGTATCCCCTACTTCCATGGACATGCAACAGGAACATCCCAAAAATCACCAAATTGTCCTCAACCCCACAGCCAAGTATATGAGTATTCAGAATGAGACTAGAAATAGCAGTGGCATAAATGTTCATCAACATAAGCAGTAGATCTGCAGTTACAGCCCAAAAAATAAACTCTCAAATTTTAATCTCAACCAAGAAAAAGCCGCCCCCTAGTTTCATTGACCAAACAACTAATCAACTTTCTCCCCGTGATCTCGTCCACACCGAATAACGTCCACTCTTTTGCCTCCAAAATCTGATCAAATTACCTAACCCGATTCCATACAGAAACAAAAGACCACAATACAAAAACAAAACCAAAAACCAGTTGAGTGACTTGATTCTCAATCTTGGGTTGGTCAAAATACTAAAAAAAGAAGAAGCAAAACGTGTTTCTAATAAACAACAATAAGAGAAGATTCTCATTTCATGCTTTCCCATTCACGTTTCTTTGTGGGTCTCTTCGGTTTCTTTTTATTTGATCAAAACCGCGGTGTTCTTAACGATTATTCTAAGAAAGTGAGCTCTGGAGAATTGCTTCAACTCGCAGTCTGTCTCTATTCTTTCTTCAGAAGCATGCAGCCATATCAACTCGGCTAGGTTATTGCATCGATATATTTACATTTGGTTAGGCTCCTTCATTAGGGTTTAACAATGGAGAACAAACAGGGAATACGAAAAAAAATGACTAACAATTTTTCTGGATCTGGGAAATTCTTGCGACCCATTCGTCATTTCTATCAAAAAGGTGAGATTAGATGAGTATGAGGATATCGAATTGACATATTCTTTCTGGGTTTGTGAATATTTATTTTTCTATTATTTTTTTCTTCTGTTATAAGCCTAGTATAAGGAATAAAGTAGCTTAAAATATAGGGGCTTGTAAAGCTTTCAGTTTTACTTCCTTTGATGAATTTGAGTTAATTCGAGACAACAGAGGAAGAATTTTCATGATGGGCTTTTATATCTGGCTTTTTACCCTTTTGATTTTGATTCTTTTCAGAACGTTTGTGCATCGTGATGACTCTTAGCTTCTCTAAAATGTTTAAGGCTCTGCTTAGAGTTCTAAACTGCATTAGAAAAATGTGTGTGTCACCGAACAAAATGGGGATTCACTATTTGTATCATATTGTGAACTTACAAATTTGTTTCTATTTACTAGATTTTGAATTTGATGTCTTATTTTGATATAATATGTAGTTCAGACGAAGCAATGCTGATTCCATATCTGAGAGTGTTTTAGAGGATTATATATTCCAAATTACATTCTTGTGGCTGGATCTGAGGCCACAAATGCTTCCCACATACCTGCTTGTCCAGTGATAGTGTTCATTAACTCCAGAGTGGTGGTCAATTGGGTGGGGAACTTCTTGTCAATTATTGTTCTTTCTTAATGAAAACCAGGTAATTGAAGGATTTGTACATGTGTGATTACGATTATGTTTGTTTTCAGTGGAATTGATGGTCGAGTTATCAAATTTCAGGTTTTGATTTGGGAGAAAAGGCCCCTGATAAAGTGCTGCATGAACTTTATGCCAATTTAGAAAAGTTAAGGCATGCTGGAGACGTTTTGGCTGCTGAAATTCTGAAGAAATTGAGAATAATTGTGAGTACGCTTGTCCAGAAATATAAATATTCTGCTACGGATATCAATAATGATTCTTACATATTTTCCTTCCATATGTCTGATTTGACTTGATATCTTGATGTCTTTAATGTGTGCTCACAAATCAGTTGCCGGGGGAGATGGCACAGCTGGCTGGCTTCTTGGAGTTGTTTCTGATCTTAAACTATCTCATCCACCTCCAATTGCTACAGGGCCATTAGGAACTGGAAACAACCTCCCGTTCGCATTTGGTGGTGGGTAGGTTATATGTTTACCTGTCTCTTGTAGCTGAACTTGGAGAGCCAATCTTATAATGGATTCTGTCTTGATATTAATATCTTATTACCAGTTTAGCACAATTCTTATACCATGTATTTGGATAATTCTCAGGGATGTTCAAAGAGTGATATTTTGCTTGAAGCATTATTTTGGATTAAACTGGAGCTGATCTGGCGGCAAAAGAAAAGGCTGAAGTTTGAAAATCTGGTCTGGAGCAGTTCACGTAGCTGTTCTGTAGGCATGCTGAAGTGAAGTATTTTGGTGAGTTCAGCATGTATTTAGGTTGTCAACTTTGTATCAAATTAATGTGATGTAATCAGAGTTGCTATGTTTGTGTGGTTAGGATGCCATTTGGACTAAAATATGTTTTATGGTTAGGTGCAATAGTGTCTGTCATGTATATATGTCTGCTGTAATTTTTCAGTTCAATTAATGCAAATTACAGCTCTTTTCCTTCTTGTTTTATCACCCTTTCTCTCCCGTAAGACCACATTCATGCTCAAAAAACCAACAGTGGTATCAGAGGTCCATCTTGATCTTAAGGGGCCTGCAAAACCTCCATCCTTGACACTCTCTGTCAGCCCTTACCTCACCGAAGACAGACTTCATGGCAACCAGTTCAGCCTCACTCTTGCCTCCAACTTCAATGGGGAACAGTACCATATGTGGGCTGTTAAGATGAAGGCCTACTTGAGAGGTCAGAGTTTATGGCAGTATGTAGATGAGAGAAACAGCCACCACAGTTGGGACCAAACCCAACCCTGAACCAAGATAGACTCCATGAAGAGGAGACTGCAAAAGCTCCAAGAGCCTGTCCATTTACATGCTGCAGTCACCGATCAAGTTTTTACAAGGATAATGGCTTGTGAGACAGCAAAGGAAGCTTGGGACAAGCTTAAGGAAGAATTTGGAGGAAGCACCCAAACCAGAAACATGCAAGTCTTGAACCTAAGGAGAGAGTTTGAGACATTGAAAATGCAAGAGGCTGAAGTTGTTAAAGAGTATGTAGATAGATTAATGAATGTGGTTAACAAGATAAGGTTGTTAGGGGAAGAGATAAGTGATAAAAGAATTGTTGAAAGGTGTTAGTGAGCCTACCCGAAAGGTTTGAAGCAAAGATTCTTCTTTGGAGGATTCCAAAGACTTGTCTCAAATCACTTTAACCGAACTTGTTCATGCTCTTCAAGCCCAAGAGCAAAGAAGAAAATTGAGGCAAGAAGACAGTAGTGAAGCTGCATTGTTTGTCCAGCAGAAGAGCAAGCCAACTCAAGGAGAAAACAAGAAGTTTGGAGGAGAGAAAGGGAAAGGAGAGAGCAAACAAGCAGTGGAACAAACCAGCAGGTTTCAGGGTTTTTGCACCATGTTCCACTGCAAAAGAAGAAAGACTGTGAGTACAAGTGCTGGTTCAGACCAAATGTTCAATGCAGGGCATGAAGCAGCTTGGCCACATTGAAAAGGTCTGCAAAACAAACAACAAGCAACCTGCACAGCAAGCACAGACTGCTGAAGATTACAGCAGAATTCTGAATCTGAGCAGCTCTTTGTGGCATCCTGTATGCTGTTCAGTTCAATGCTGGAACTTGGTTGATTGATAGTGGATGTACAAACCACATGACGCCTGATCTAGAGAATTTGTGTGCAGTTGGTCAGCATACCAGTCAAGTGTAAAGGTGGGAAATGGAGAACTTGTGAAAGTTAAAGGCAGGGAGATGTGGCTGGCAAACCATGACAGGTACAAGATCATTTATAATGATTATTTTGTTCCTGAAATCAACCAGAATCTGCTTAGTGTAGGACAAATGCTTGAAAGAAATTACATTCTGCATTTTGAAAATAAAAACCTGCATTATATTAGATGATGAGAGAAAGGAGTTGATGCATGTGAAAATGGCTGGGAAAAGCTTCCGGTTGAACTTAAAAAACCAGAGTTTCATGCTATGTCAGTAAACTTAGATGATACAAACCTATGGCATAAAAGATATGGTCATTACCATTATGCTGGACTTAAGCTAATGAAGCTTAAAGGCATGGTACAAACCTTACCGAAATAGAAGAGAAAGAGAGCCTATGTAGAGTATGCCAATAGGGAACTTAGCAGACCAGCCTTTCTAAATCAGGCCTGGAGAGACTGGAAAGCTCCAATTGGTGCACACTGATGTGGTGGACCAATGCAGACTCATCCCTGATGGATCAGATTCTTGTCTTGTTCATGATGATCATTCAAGAATGACTTGGGTGTACTTCCTAAAGCAAAAAGGGAAGTGGCTGCTGGTTTAGAAGGTTCAAAGCTGAAGTTGAAAACCAAGTTGGAGTTAAGAGAAGGCGTGAGAAGTGACAATGGAGGTGATACACCTCTAATGAGTTTGAATCAACTTGCAGGGGAGTGGAATATGGCATCGTTAGTTGTCCTACACTCCCAACAAAATGGAGTGAGTGAGAGAAAGAATAGGACAGTAATGGAGATGTCCAGGTGTTTGCTGATGAAAAGGAGATGCCAAAGGAATTAGGGCTGAATCAGTCAATACAAGTGTGTATTTGCTGAATAGGCTACCAACCAAAGCTTTAAAGGATCAAACTCCATTTGAAGCATGGTATGGAGTTAAGCCTCAAGTGGATCATCTAAGAGTATTTGGGAGGATATGCTATGTACTCATACCAGCCATCAAAAGGTCAAAACTGGATGACAAAGCAACGGTTGGAAATCTGGTAGGTTACAGCCTCCAATCCAAGGCTTACAGGATCTTCATTCCAGAGTCAAGAAAGGTTGTTGTTTCAAGGGATGTAAAGGTTGATGAGAGGTCAGTGTGGAATTGGGAAAGAAGAAAATTCAAGTAGATTTACAGCCACAGGAAAGAGAACAAACGCTGAACAAACTGATGGGGCAGATTCTGAAACAGAAGAAGAAATTTCAGGCAGGGGAACCAGACTCTTGCTGAGATTATGGCAGATGCAATGTTGACTTTCTGAACCAACATCTTACACTGAGGCAACTAAGTTAAGGAATGGAGACTTGCTATGCAGGAGGAGGTTGTCCAGATAGAAAAGAAGGAACATGGGAACTTGTGGAAAGGCCTACCGGGAGGAAAGTGATCCAAGTAAAGTGGATCTTCAGAAAAAAATGAATCCTGATGGTTCAGTTTTGAAGCACAAGCCAGGTTAGTTGTGAAGGGTTTGCACAACAACATGGTGTGGATTCAAGATACATTTGCCCCGGTTGCAAGACATGATACAATCAGATTGGTTCTAGCTTTGGCAGCCCAATTCAAGTGGAAAGTGTATCAAATGGATGTTAGTCAGCTTTCTTGAATGGTTGGTTGATGAGGAGATCTTGTTGAACAACCCGATGGATATGAAGTCAAGGGAAAGAAGATCAGGTGTACTTACTGAAAAAGGCCTTGTATGCCTAAACAAGCTCCAAGAGCTTGGTACAGCAGAATCAATGACTACTAGTCAGTCTTGGTTATGCAAGAAGCCCCAATGAGCATACTTTATATGTAAAAAGGAAATGAAGATGTGATTATGGTTTCCTTGTATGTGGATGATTTGTTGGTGACTGGAAACAATGGAATTCAGGTTGAAGAGTTCAAGAAAGCAATGCACAAAGAGTTTGGATGACTGATTTGGAATGATGACTTACTTCCTTGGAATGGAAATCCATCAATCTCAAGATGGCATTTCATTTGTCAAAGGAGATATGAAATGAGATGCTTAAGAAATTTGGAATGGATGAATGCAAGTCAGTTGCCACACCTTTGTGCAAAATCAAAGGCTATGCAAAGATGATGGAGCAGCCCCGGTAGATGAGACAGATTATAGGAGAATGATTGGGAGCTTATTGTACTTGACTGCAACAAGGCCTGAGCTGATGTTTTCAATTAGTCTCCTATCAAGATTCATGAGCAAACCAAGTGAGGAGCATCTTAGAGCGCCAAGAGGGTGCTGAGATTCATTAGAGGAACGCAGATCATGGAATCTGGTTCAGGGAACTGAAATTTCAGACTGATAGATATGCAGACAGTGATTGGGGAGGTTCTGTGATGATATGCGAAGCACATCAGGTGTATTCTAATGAATTAGGTGCATTTTGTTGGTCTTCCAAGAAGCAAGAAGTAGTGGCACAATCCATGCAGAGGCTGAATATATATCAGCTGCAGCTGCAGTAAATCAAGCTATTTGGTTGGAAATTTGCTAGCTGATAGGAGGTAAAACGGTTGGAGCTACTGAAATTTTCTGTGATAATCAATCGGCTGGTCTATGGCTAAAAATCCAGCATGCATGGTCGAACTAAGCCACAAAAATCAAGTTTCATGCAGTGAGGAGGCTGAGCATCCGGGAAATCAGATTGACACATGCAGAGGGGAATGCAATTGGCTGACATATTTACTAAGTCCCTATGTAGGTCCAAGTTTGAAGACATGAAGCTTAAACTTGGTGTCTCAAGCAAAAATATCAAGGAGGAGTGTTCAAAGAATGATATTTTGCTTGAAGCATATTTTGGATTAAACTGGAGCTGATCTGGCGGCAAAGAAAAGGCTGAAGTTTGAAAATCTGGTCTGGAGAGTTCACGTAGCTGTTCTGTAGGCATGCTGAAGTGAAGTATTTGGTGAGTTCACAGCAT
The DNA here is from genome assembly GCF_008641045.1 of Pistacia vera. Lineage (NCBI taxonomy): Eukaryota > Viridiplantae > Streptophyta > Magnoliopsida > Sapindales > Anacardiaceae > Pistacia > Pistacia vera. The sequence continues at coordinate 151,226 of NW_022196265.1, forward strand.
GTATTTAGGTTGTCAACTTTGTATCAAATAATGTGATGTAATCAGAGTTGCTATGTTTGTGTGGTTAGGATGCCATTTTGGACTAAAATAGTTTTATGGTTAGGTGCAATAGTGTTGTCATGTATATATGTCTGCTGTAATTTTTCAGTTCAATATAATGCAATTTACAGCTCTTTTCCCTTCTTGTTTTATCACCCTTTTCTTCCCGAAGACCACATCATGCTCAAAAAACCAACAAGGGAAAGAAAAATCCAAGCACAGACCGTCAGTCTGTGCTGTCATTCATGGAACAAGTAAGAATGCAAAAGAAATGAAAATCGACAGGCAATGCATCATGATGGCTTATACTATATACCACTAAAATTACTTATTCATGCATCACACTAAGCAATCTAGGGCACTAGACATTTCTCGTATTCATATATAGTTATATTTCCCTCTTTGTGGTTAAATGGGAAATCTATATTTTTCTGTCCGAATTTTACTTTATTTTCTGGTTACCAATCATATATATTTTTTAATCAAATTTCAGCTGGCATATTCTAATGAGAATGAGGATCCTAAACAAGGACGTTGTGATCCCATTGCACCTCTGATTACCACATTCTTTGCATGCATTTGATCGCGTCTCTGAAAAAGATACTCTGAATGTGGTAAGTCTTTCTTTTCTTTTTACTATTATTTATTGTTTGTGTTTTTACATGGTTATGCGAATCTGACATTGCGGCTTACCGTTAAAGTTTTGTTGAATGTTCTCAGGAGGGTTGCCACACATTTCGTGGGGATTTTGAAAACTTCAGCATGGGTAAGAAATACAGAAATTTAATTTCTATAATCATATGAAGGTGATCCATTAATGATGTTTGAAAGGAAAGTTTAATTGTGTTTGGTGGCAACCAGTTCTATTATATAAGTGTAGCTGCTCAGTTTGTTGACCTATAAGTTTTTCATAAAGGAATGGATGCTCAAGTGTCATATGCATTTCATTCTGAGAGGAAATTACACCCAGAAAAAATCAAAACCAGTTAGTTAATCAGGTATCAATATCTTTACTATTTAGCTTCAGAAAGTAATAGAAAAAGTTTCTTGATCTTAAATTACACTACTATGTTGTCCAAAGATTGAAAATCAACTTATCACATTTCTATCATGCCAAAATATTTCTTTCATAGGTCCATCTGAAGGGTAAGTTAAATGTTAAGTTGGCGAATACATGTTATCACATCTTTCTATAACAAGGATCTCTCTTTGTTCATTTTTATTGTATTTTTTCTTTGAGTTTGGCTCTGCTCCCTGTTAATTAAAATTGAGTAGTATAGCTTACTTGCTTTCAAATTAACTAGGATCACTACACTAATTTGAATTTTAATGTTATACTTGTGTTCTGAATCATTTCATACAAAGTCAGAATTTCAGATTTTTATGAGCTGTGCTTCACTTGTTTCTCTTTAATTAAAACCTTGCGATAATTTTTCCAACTGCGACCTTTCTTTTCTGTGGAGCAGAGTATTATTTGAAGCTTTGGTACTCAAGGATCTTTTTCTTCTCTTTCGCAGCCTTCTCTCAGTCACGGTGAGTCAACAATTAATGAGTTCATTACTTCTATAAGAATATAATTGTTTAGTAGTCGAGTCTATTGAGAAGAACATGGATGGCAGCTTGATACGGTGATCGATGCCCTCTCGGCTTAAGTATGTTGATCACGATTATTTGGAATAGATAAAATGGTGATACCGTATAACATTATAACACTGAGGAGTTTTAACTTCTGAGCACATTGAAATTTTGGTTCAGTTTCTGGCAAAGTGTTTGGTGACATTCTGTTTTCGTATATATTTGTCACACACATTATCCGTGAAGATAAAATATATATTTTTGGTTTTTCTGGTTCTTTCATAGTTTTCATTTGCCTAAACTTCTTGGGCTAATGGTTTTATTATTATCAAGGTACTGGACTTCTGTTTGGTTTTCAATGTTTAAGAGTGGCTTGATTTCAATACAGGAACATAGCACAGCTAGCAAAAGTTAAAATCATGAAAAAGCAAGGCGTATGGGAGGAACTCGACATACTCGCAGGTGAGGGTATATGTTCCGATATTTCAGTTTTTACTGATCCAACTGAGTCAGATTGGATATGCTGAGTAGAGCGATAAAGAACAGGAAAGCATTAAAGTGTTGAATGTCTTATGTTGTTTCTTGTCACTAAAACTGCATTGACCTCAATCTAGTACATTTACTATGATTTCCATTTCTGTCAATTTTCACTCCCCAGTTCACCAACACTTGTCTGACATACAGCATAGGTCTATTGTTTGCGTAAACTGCCCAGTTTTTCTGGTGGACTTGATCCTTGGGGAAAACATCAAGGAAGAAAATACGAGAGGTTAGTTCTGACTTTTAATATAACTTCTTCGGGTTATGAAGTGAAAACACATTTCACCAATTAGTTACTAACTCTCTACAATTTTGATTTCTAGAGCGGCTTTACTCCTCCCTATGTAGATGATGGCTTATTGAGATCGTCGGTTTTAGAGATGCTTGGCATGGACTTGTTTTGCTTGCTCCAAATGGACATGGGACTCGTCTTGTCAGGTAGGAGTAAATCATATTTTTGTTCATAATGCTTAAAATTCCTTAAATTGTTACTAGTTCTATGCTACACAATATGTGATGTGTAGAAATTTTAACTAGCTTGTTTATCTTGGCTTAATTTTGTTTTTCATGTTGTATGCAGGCAAACAGAATCTGTTTGGATTTCAAAAGGGTGCTGCTGACCATACATTCATGAGAATCGATGGTGAGCCATGGAAACAACCTCTCCCAGTGGATGATGACACTGTAGTTGTGGAAATTTCTCACCTAGGCCAAGTGAGCATGCTTGCGCCAGTCCCAGGTTGCCGGTCCAAAAGCATAAATGACCTTCACCTGCCAGTTTCCAGATGAAGAAACCGATAGTGTTGAAGATGAATATGACGAAGATGGGGAAGAACAGAGGAAGTTTGGTGCTGCGACACATTTAAAATTCCGGATGGGGTCGATATAGCTCATTTCAGTTGAATGTTCACTAACAAAATATGCAGAAGGACTAAGATATTTTCTGTCATTCTGACAGAGTTGAATGTCTGTGTTGCATTGATGATACCGATACTCAGGATTCAAGAATTGAAGTATGATTCCTTAAAGCAGAATAACTTATGCTATCTCAAATCTCTACATAAAAATACTTCCATCTATGCACAGCTTCCAAATCTTGAGGAATTTACTTGGGGCATGATAATTTCTGTGGGACATTCAGTTTCATTACAATCTTCTCAAGCTCTTGAACTAGAGATGGGAAGGAACTCATTCTCAGGCTTCTTCCTAGTGCAATTGGTAATTTAAAATACTTGAGTGGCTAGCCTTATGTGAAAAATACTAAACATATTCTACTCCGAGGTTTTTTTCCCATTTTTACAAATTGCAAGAATTTAAGACATCAGACTAGCCGGGAATCCAGAAAATAGCATCCTCAAGTGCCATAGGTAATGTTCTATTCCTTGGAATATGTTCACTTGAAAGATTGCATAATCAACTTGATAGAAATACACTTAGAAGGTAATGAATTGACTGGATCAATTCCAATTACATGCACTTGGTGGACTAGAGAATCTCCAGGGTTTTTATCTTTGAGATAATAAACTGGACTTACCCCAAATGATCTTTGTATTTGACTATTGGTTGAGTTGCGATTGGATGGTAACAAGATAAATGGATCCATACCTGGATGCTTAGGGAATCTCACTACACTGAGAAAAATGTCTTTACGTTTCAATAGGTTAACTTCTTTATATCCTTCAACTTGTGGACCTTCAGGATATCTTTGTTCATTGATTTGTCGTCAATTCTCTAAAGGGATATCTTTCATTAGACAGTGGCAATCTTAAGGTTGCGATTATATAAATTGTCAAGGAATCTTTTTTCAAGAAATATTCCAATCGTATGGGTAGCTTAGAAAATCTACAAAATCTCTCTTTAGCATACAATAGATTTAAGGCTCAATTCCTAAAACATTTGGTGAGTTAAGAAGCTTGGAATATTTGGATTTGTCTAGTACCAATCTTTCTGGATTGATCCAAGTCATAGAGTCACTATTGTTCCTCAATACTAAAATTATCATTCAACCAAGTGGTGCAATTCCTAGAGGAGGATCTTTTGGAAATTTTTAGCTGAATCATTTAGGGGAACCTAGCATTATAGTTCAAAAACTATAGGTCGCTATGCAAAACTAGCACATTGGAAAGTCAAGTGTAGATAAGGTTGTCATATCGATTGTTTTGCCACTAGCACTACATTCATTAGTTGTCTTTGTTATATATTTGTTATCAAATGCCGGAGAAAGAAACGAGGCACCGCCTAATGTGAGCAACATGGAGAAGAATTTCTTACCATGAACTTTCAAGAGCAACAAATGGATTCAGTGAAACCAACCTGCTTGGGAGAGAGTTATGGCTCAGTTTACATAGGAAGATTAGATGACGGGATGGAGCTTGCAGTAAAGGTTTCCACCTGCATTTTGAAGGAGCTCTTTCGGTTTTGAAGCTGAATGTGAAAATAAGCAATATTTGTCATCAAAATCTTGTCAAAATCATCAGCAATTGTTCAAACTATGATTTTAAATCTTTGATCTAGGTATATGCCCAACAGGAGCATTAGGAAAAGTTTTATTATGAAAATATGTTATGACATTTCACAAAGGTCGAACATAATGATGAGTTGCATCAACTTGGAAATCTCCATTTTGGTTATTCAACCCCAATCGTTCATTGTGACTTAAAGCAACAATGTCTTGCTAGATGATAATATGATCCACATTGCGATTTTGGCATCGCGAAGCTTTTAGGTGAAGAAGACTCAATGACACAAACACAAACCCTTGCCACCATTGGTTATATGGCTCTGGTGATTGTTTCTAATTCAATATTTATTTTTCATTAATTTTCTTTGTTACTGATTCTTTTCTGTTCTCTTAGCCAAAAAAAAACTTAATGATATATATCCATATAGAATATGGAAGGGAAGGAAGAATATCTAGAAAAGAGATTTGTACAGTTATGGGATTTATGCTTATGGAAACATTTACGGGAAGAAGCAACAGATGAAATATTTACTAAAGAAATGAGCTAAAGGATTGGGTTGGGGAATCATTAATAGTACAGTGATGAAAGTTGTATACACAAATTTGATAAGAATGGGTGATGAACATTTTTCTAGCAAGGAGGAAGTGTTTCATCTATCTTGAGTTTGGCTATGGAGTGTACAAGAGAATCTCAACACAAAGAAGTGGACCAAGACTCTTGAAAAATCAGAGTCAAATTTGCAAAGGGACAACGTCAAGAGGCAGAAGGGTTTCAAATTAAGGCTAATTTCCATTTCCTTTTCTAAGGAGATAGTTCTTTCTCTTGCTCTGTTTCACTGTATTGGCCTAAGTATTTAGCCTTTTCTTATATTCTTTCAGATATAAATCTATATCATTTGATTTCCAGGTTGTTGTGTGTTACAGGCCCTTTTCTAAGCAATATTCCTTTTAATCAATTATTCTCCTCTAATGGCCCCATTTATTACTAATAGCTTCGAGGGAGGAAATCAATTTAAAACACTAAATTAAAGCAAGAGATGAATTTTAGTTCGAGAGAGGAAATCTTATCATTAAAATTATTTCAATAGCTATAAATATTGACTTATGTAGTGTAAAATGTATTTGCTACAGTTTTCCTTTTTATAGCTAATTTTTGTAGCTATATGTTATAATTTGTAGTAAATGTTACTAGCTTTGATTTTATATAAAAAAAAAAAAAATGGTGCTTTCACAACATTGTAGCCAAAGCGATAGTGATAGACTTTGGTTTTGTCAGGGTTGGCCTAGAATTTGAAGTGTTTAACTGATTATTGATTAAAATTAAATAAATAAGAGTTTTATTGAAATGTGAACACTTTTTGGTTATGGGAGAAAATCTTGTTGAAGAAGAAGAGGCAAATAAGAAGAAAAATGAATTTCAGTTTAGGCAAATTTCAATTAGGAATTTATAATAGAGAATATTGTTTTTTCTTTTACTAGAATTGTAAGAATTGATTTATAACTTTATTTTGAGTTAAAATGAAGAATGAATTAAATTAGAGGATTCTATAGGATTTAAAGTATGAATCCTAGTATAAAAAAAAAAAAAAAAATGTCTTATTCTACCTATAAATATATTGGTAGAATCAATTCAAAGTTACAACTAATAAGAGAAGAGAGAAATGTGAGAATGTTCTTAAATTATAGCGAAACTCTCATCTGTGAATGTAGGTGATTTATGTCGAACTACGTAAATATCATACTTATCTGAATTGATGATTTATGTCGAACCATATAATGTCGTAGTTAGTGTGAATTTTATGCAAGTTATTGTTTTATTTTTGTTTTTTTGTTCCACCAATTTCTAACAAGTTTGATGTGACATTTACTGAAAAGATCAAATAACATTATGTTATAGAAGTGAGGGGGACTTTAACAACTTCGTAATCTATGGAACCTTCCTCCCACAAAATCCACACAATATTACCTAAACTTTCACGAGTAATGTTACGGACATCGAAATTTCATACCAAATTTTTGTATCGAAGGACATGAAACCAGTCAGACGCGACCATGCTGAGTCTTTCGTTAATGAATGACCTCAAATTTATAGACGCCCGCCCATATTTAATAGACTTCTTTTCATTTATTGGACGGTCGTCTATTACTAGATGGACATCCGTCCAAAAAATTTAAAAGAAAAATAATGGACGCCATCCATCTTATATGGACGATGTCTATTTACTAGGATGACGTCCAAAAAAGATGGACGCTCGTCCAAAAAATTTAAAAAAAATTTACATTCATAGACATCCCTTTGAGTTGAGCCTATCCATTGTTTAATTTAAAAAATTTACATTCAATTTTGTCTCAATCCAAAAATAAATGTCGCTATCTTCATTCAATTTTTGTCAATATTCAAAGTAATTGAACAAACTTCATTAAATTTTTGTCTATATTCAAAGTAATTGGACAAGTGTCATATTCTAACTCAATTAGGATTCACAATAATGCATTCAATAAATTTAAAATTTAAAATTTGTTATATTAAAAGGTGGACGCCTGTTCTCTTATGAAGACGATCGTCCATAACTATGGAGTTGTCCTCATAAAAGGACGGATGTCAAACAATTTAAACCAATCTTTTTAGTTTAAACTATGAACAAACGTCCATTCTAGGTGGGTGACATCCAATAACAATGGACCCTTGTCATATTTGATGACAACCGTTCATTCGCGGAATATTTATTAAGATGATATATGACTCGTTTGATTCAATAGACACGTCGTTCGATGTAAAAATTCATGAAACGTCAGTGTCCGTAACATTTTTCAAACTTTCACACTAAACTTTAACAACTTTTAATCTAATCCAACCTTCCTCCCACCAATCATAATTTCCAATAGGATTCATCTTCAAGAGCCTACAGCATACATTATCTCACCTTCATCTCATCATTTTCTCATCTCTCTCTTTCTCTTTTCGTTTTCTTTGTTTTTTTTTCACTTTGAGCTACTTTGTAAACTTCTTTGTAAGATAAATTTATCTTCACAATATTACTTCCACATGTTCTGTCCTTTTCGGTCAAATCCCAAATTAAAAATCCGATTTTTTTCTCTTATGGTAAAATTTTATTTTATGACATTTTAATACATTGCACGAGCACTGAATAAGTAAACATTAGGGTAGTTGTTTATGCATATGGTGACACGTGTATATGATTAGAAACGGTAGGGCTGAGTTTCGTGATTTTAAATTAAATTAAGATTTTGTGTAAGATATGCAAGTATGCACTACCGATGGTCTTCAGTTCAACCACCACTTATAAGTCTCTTGCACGCCACTGATTATATATCTTCACTTATCTGATGGATAAAAGTAAGACAAATAATTAGAGGATTTATGAAAAATAAATAAATAATTGAATGGGGTCACTGTACCCCTCTCAGGGCCGTCTCAAGAAATTTATGACCAGACAAGAAACTTTGGGGCCTTCTAATAATATAAGCATATATTAAAAAAAATATTTCAAATTTATTTTCTTGCTTTGAGATGCAAAATCACTAGGAGAGGTGGACGCCGATCGAAGGCAACTGGGTTAGGTTGGGGGGGGTTTAGAGAGCAGATTGGAGAAATGATGGGTGATGAAATAAGTAATTTCTAATGTCGGATTGGCAGAAAAGACTAGAGAAGTCGCAACCCAAAAGGTTTCGGTGGCCGGCGATTTGACGGAGTAAACATATGAGGGTATGATAGGGATTTTGGTGAAAGGGTTGAGGGGAGGAAGATGGTGGTGTTGGAGGCAACAAACGTCGGGTACATGCTGAAAAGATCGAAAATGGCTGTTGTGCACGATGAGTTGGGTTATGAGATTCGTAAAAAATCGGTCAAATCGAGAGCTATCAAGGCTGGAAAAACACTTGAGAAAATGATAAAGTGATGATTCCAGTCAATTTTATAAGAAAATTGATGGGAATCAACTCCAAACGGCTGGTGGCGAAAGAGGAGTGGAGATAATTTATATGAATGTCAAAATTTGGGATGGAATTGAGGTTAAGTAATTGAGACATGTAAATAACTATTTTAGTCTTTTATTGTTAAAGAAATTTAATTTGTTATTTAAGGGTGTAAATTGAATATTGAAACTAGACGTACAAACTTACTATTTTATCAAACTTTGGGTGGGATATATGTAAAAAATTTATAATAAATTTGAGTCTTTTGGCTTTTTTTTTCTCCTTGCTTGGATAAAAAATCATACACATTTTTATTTTGAATATATAAAAAAATTATAAAAATTTGGTCCCTATTTTTGGGGGCCTAGCAGGGGGCATCACCTGCCTACCCCTTGAGCCGGGCCTGCCCGCACTTGTCTCTTATGGGAACCATCCATATTAAATGCGATGACGCTGTCCAATCTAATGGAAAAATTTCTAAATTTTAGATATTTCTAGCACCATGAGCATAGGTAAGGCTGTCCACCCAGCTCTATATATCAACTTGTGAGTGCTTGTCCTACGGCTATATACCAATTATCTTGGCCTCTCATGGAGAAATATCGTTCTCTGTGCATTTTATTCATTGCTCCACTGTTCAATTTTCGACATTTTCCTATGTCAGTGCAAAACGAACCAACATTTTCACAGACCAACAAGCTCTTCTTGCACTTAAAGCTCATATAACCCATGATCCTACCAATTTTTTGGACAGTAATTGGTCCGCAAGCACCTCTATTTGTGAATGGAGTGGCATCACTTGTGGTGCCCGTCACCATAGAGTCAGAGCTTTGGATATTTCTTACTTGAATCTTACTGGCACCATTCCTCCTCAACTAGGAAATCTACCTTTCCTTTCATTTCTCTCCATCAGAAACAATAGCTTTCATGGCACTCTCCCTGATGAGTTGGCTCAGTTACGTCGACTCGAATACTTTGATTTCAGTTTCAATAACTTCATCAATTTAGAGATCCCATCATGGTTTGGGTCCTTAACCAAACTTCGAATCTTGAGTTTGAATGAAATAACATTTTCAGGGACTATCCCTCAATCCTTAGGCAGTTTGTCTTCATTGCAAGAACTTATGCTTGATTATAATGAGCTTTCAGGTTCCATTCCACCTCCATCTTCAACATATCTTCACTGCAAACACTTAGTATATATGGTAACCAACTCTCAGGTTCCTTCCCTTCCATCATTTTCACCATGCCTTCGTTGATATCTACTGACTTAAGTCATAATGGATTATCTGGTGGACTCTCTCCAACCATTTTTGAATATCTTCCTAATTTCGAAGTGCTTTATTTATATGATAACACGTTTGTTGGTGAAATACCATCCACTTTATCAAAATGCAGACATTTGCAACATTTATCCTTGGCAAACAATCATTTAACAGGAGCCATACCAAAAGAAATCGGAAATTTGACACAACTTAAGTCGTTATTTCTTGGCCTCAATAGTCTCCAAGGTACATATAGATACTTCTTTCTAAAAATTCTTCTTTATAAAATATAACTGCAATATATACGGCTACTAAATCCGTTTCAAATATTTTTAATATGAAACTAACAATATAGGAATTTAATAGAATAATGAAATAAAAATATGTGAGTAATTAAGTAGAATATTCTTCATCATCAGTGTTCCGATCTTCCCAGATATAGATTTTGTCAGCATTAGCTTGTATCTCAAAATTCATATTTTTAACCTTTATTTGCTCCAATCTTACCATTGTGATTTTGTAGGAAACATTCCACAGGAGTTGGGAAATCTTGCACAACTGAGGAGTTTTTCACTTGTATCTAATCATCTGATCACTGGTACATCTTGTTAGCATACAACCACTCTGTTCTTAATCGTTAATTAACTTTAAAACCACCTATGAATTTTTTTTTCTCCTGAATCTTTATCATTAAAGTGATTGGAAGTTATCAATTTAAAAATCTTTGTGCAGCAATATATTGGTTGGTGGTATGGGTGATATGTTACCCTTGTGGTACTATAGATATTCTCGTGATCATTTTACTAGTAATTAACACGAACTTCACAATTTACTACAAATCTAATAGAGTTAAAAAGTATATCCTTTTTGTTTTGTTATTTCACAGGAGTCATACCAAAAAATATTCTAAACTGGACTCGGCTTCAGATGTTTTCTCTATACCAAAATAAAATCCAAGGTATGATATATGCAAGCGTGAGGCTACATATAAAATTTTAAATCTTTGTTGCACAAAATTGCAACTTCATGTATATATCATGTTTTGTTAAATGAAATGACATCTTTCAATTATTTTAAAGGAGCCATACCAAAAGAAATCGGAAATTTGACTCAGCTTAAGATGCATTTTGGCTACAATCAACTACAAGGTATGATTTATTCAACCTTGATTACTGTAGCTGTTTGATATGATTTGACCATTACTTTTAAAACTTTTTTCAAGTCTCACAATTAAAGTTGTTTTATGATTAAACGAAGAAAAGTTAGTCTTATTATGATGCATCTTCTTTTTCTAGTAATCTCATTATACAGTTGATGAGCTCTCATATTTTCAGGTGAGATGCCACATGAAATCGGTGGTCTTCATAATCTAGAGGAGTTGGGACTCTCATAGAACAATCTAGTTGGACCTATTCCAACTACCATCTTCAACATCTCAACAATCAAAATAATTGGAATTGCAGGAAATAAACTCTCAGGAATTCTTCCAACTAATACTAAACTTTCAAATCTTAGGGGTTTTACAGTGGGATCTAATGATTTTAGTGGGCCATTTCCAAGCTTCATCATCAATGCTTCCAAGCTTTCAATGCTAGATATTTCAAGTAATTCATTCACAGGCTTCATTCCTAGTACAATTGGTAATTTAAGAAACCTTGAGTGGCTTGTCTTAGCGGACAATTACTTCACATCACCCACTCCAAATTTGGGCATTTTTTCTTCTTTGGCAAATTGCAAGAATTTAAAACTCTTAGAGTTATCATCAATTCCATTCAATAGCATCCTTCCAAGTTCCATAGGAAATCTTTCTATTTCCTTGGAAAATGTTTACATGAATGATTGCAATATTAGTGGCAACATTCCGAAAGAGATAGAAAACTTAAACCACCTGATAGAAATCCAATTACAAAGCAATGAATTGACTGGACCTATTCCAGCTACACTAGGTGGACTACAAACACTCCAAGGTTTGAATCTTAGAGATGACAAATTGGAAGGATCCATACCAGATCATCTTTGTCTTTTGATTAAATTAGATAAGTTGCAGCTAGATGGTAACAACATTTATGGATCTATACCTGCATGCTTAGGCAATCTCACTACACTAAGAAAACTATCATTGGCCTCCAATAGGTTAACTTTTGTCATACCCTCAACTTTGTGGCAGCTTAAGGACATCTTGTACTTTAATCTGTCATCAAATTTTCTAAATGGATCTCTCCCATTAGAAATTCAAAGTCTAGAAGTTGTAGTAGCTATAGATTTGTCAAGGAATCATTTGTCAGGCAATATTCCAACTGATATTGGAAGCCTAAAAAATCTACAGAATCTCTCCTTAGGATATAATAGATTTGAGGGCTTGATTCCTAAATCAATTGGTGACATGACAAGCTTGGAGTTCTTGGATCTGTCTAATAACAATCTCTTTGGAGTTATTCCTAAGTCTTTAGAGAAACTCTCATACCTCATATATCTAAATTTGTCTTTCAACTAACTAAGTGGTGAAATTCCTACTGGTGGAACTTTTAGAAACTTCTCGGTTGAATCATTTAAGGGGAATCTTGCATTGTGTGGATCTCCACAATTGCAACTTCCACAATGCCAAACAAGCACTCATCGAAAATCAAGGACAAAAAAGGTTCTGCTATTGATTGTTTTGCCACTAAGCATTGCAGTCACAATGGTTATCCTGGTTCTTACATTTGTGTTGACCAAAGGCCGAAAGAAGAGCAGAAAGCCACCTACTAATGTTGAAGAGTATCCACAACATGCATGGAGAAGAATTTCCTACCAAGAACTAGTTAGAGCTACAGATGGATTTAGTGAGAACAACCTACTTGGCAGAGGAAGCTATGGTTCAGTTTACAGAGGAAGATTAGATGATGGGATGGAGCTTGCAGTAAAGGTATTCCACCTACATTTTGAAGGCGCACTCATCAGTTTTGAAGCAGAATGTGAAGTTCTGGCTAGTACTCGACATCGAAATCTTGTTAAAATCATTAGTAGTTGCTCAAATGATGATTTTAAATCTTTGATACTCGAGTACATGCCCAATGGGAGCTTGGCGAAATGTTTGTATTCTGACAACTGCATTTTGGATGTTTCACATCGGTTGAACATAATGATAGATGTTGCATCTGCTTTGGAATATCTCCATTTCGGTCATTCAGCCCCCATTGTACATTGTGACTTAAAGCCCAACAACATCTTGCTAGATGAAAATATGGTTGCACATTTGAGCGATTTTGGAATTTCAAAGCTCTTACGTGAAGAAGACTCTATGATGCAAACACAAACCCTTGCTACCATTGGTTATATGGCACCAGGTAATTAGTTTTTTCAGACTCTATATTTGTTTTTCTTGCTAAATTTACTTCGTTATTCATTATTATTTTTCTTGTAAAAAGACACATTAATTTATCTAACAATGATCCGACATGCGATCATGATAAACAGAGTATGGAAGAGAAGGAAAAGTATCGCGAAAGGGAGATGTTTACAGCTTTGGTATTATGCTAATGGAAACATTTACAAGAAAGAAATCAACAGATGAAATATTTAGTGAGGAAATGAGCTTAAGGAGTTGGGTTGGTGAATCATTATGTAGTGCAGTGATGAAAGTTGTGGATAGCAATTTGGTAAGTAGGGATGATGAAAGTTTCTCTAGAAAGGAGGAATGTTTATCATCAATCTTGAGTTTGGCAATGGAGTGTACAAGAGAATCACCTGGGGAGAGGATCAACATTAGAGAAGTGGTATCTAAACTCTTGAAAATTAGAGTCAATTATCTTACCAGTATGGCAACCACAAGAGGTAGAATGCTATATATCAAATTTGAGTTAATTTCCTTTTCCTTTTAATTACATATGGATTGCTTTCAATTTTGCAGAGAGGAACAAAAATGTGCTTGCTAGACAACAACCCATTGATTGAAGGGCTCAGCTTCAGCAGAATATGGGTAAACTTAATAAAGGTACCTGTAATTATCTTATAGTTTTGTTAGACCTTAATATACTGAAGATAAACTTCAGGGGTTTGAATTTCCCATATCATATTTATGAAGATGAATTAATTATTAATATTTCATTGATCGAACCAGTTGCAAGTAATATTATAATGACTAGTGGCAGTTTACCTGGAATTGAAGTAGAACAGTCCTATCAAATGAATTAGTAAACTTGTAACTGAGCCATAAGCTTCTGTTTTTTGTTTAGCGAAAAAGTGGCTGACAATAACTGCCTTTAATTTGCAGGGACAAGTGGATTAGGTTACTAGCCAACAACCCATGGATAGAAGGACCGGAGTTTCAGTGATTTAAATTTGATTTTGATAACCTTTGAAACCTGTTGGACCTTTGTGTAGTGAAGATAAACTTTACGGGTTTTTGAAGATTCCAGTATTATATTTATGGAGATGAACATATCTATTATATTAAGTTTTTTATTTATTTATTTTAAAAGAAGTAATGTTCAAGAGTTGTAGTTCTCTTTTCCCTTCTGGAATGATCAAACCTATTGGCCCAAGGTTTTCCAAGACATGCATAGTTTTCATTTTTTTTTTAATTCCATAATTATACCAATGCTTTTCAGGGGTACTCTATCTATGTCATGGAATATAGGATATGTGGATAAAAGTTTTATCTTACGTTGCGATGAATATTATGCTCACTTCAACAAGCAGTAGAATCTATTAGCCTTGTATTCAAGTTCAGATTCTCTTGGAATTGTGACCAAAGGTGTAGCTGTAGAGAACAACGACCAGCACAATTTTTTGTCCTTTCATTTTGTCTTCTTAAGGTGAGAGAATTCCTTAAGGTGATAAAGGTAAGAGATTTGTAACATAATCGACGAAGACGCCAGAGGAAGTGGTAGAAAGTCGTGTTTTAGTGATAATCATCTCTTTTAATTATGTAAATATTAAGTTAGTGCATTAAATAATATAAAAAGACTTGAAGAGATCAATCATTTCTTTTAATTATTTAAATATTTTATTTATTGTGCCGTTTTTTTTTTTTTTTTTTTGGATGAATATTACTGTTATACTACTTAATGTACAAAGAAGAGATAATACACGGACAATATAGAAAGAAGAGATAATATAAAAATACAAGTCTCTCCTTACGTAGCTCACAAAAGGTTAAAATCCTTTGTTAACTATCCAATATCAGACTACAAAAATTGCCCACTATTATATTTTACAGGGTTTTGAGATTTTTCAATAATGATTAGAAAATACAAACTCTTTCTTTGTTGAATACAACTTTACATGAGAAGATCATGTTGCAATATGAACACTTTTTGGTAATTGATGAATATATTGGTGAAGAAGAAAAGGCAAGCAAGAAGAAGCAAAGGCTGAAGAATTCTGGAAAAATTCCAAAGATGGCTTCACAACGACAAGGAAAAGGTTTCGCCACGGCACGATTGAAGATTGAAGTTGTCCAGAAGTTTGCTGCCATGGCAAGGAAAACGACGCGCGATGACAAATGTCCAGAAGTTGTCCACATGAATACAGAAAAAATGCATCATTCTACACAGACAGGAATACATTCTTTTTCTTTAAACTTGTTCATTGAAAATGACTTCAAACTTAATCAAATAAGACTTTAGAGACAACCCTTCGCAGTTGATAATAACCATCAGAAATAAAATGTTACAGCTACACCATTATTCATTGATGACCTAATATTTGGTATCCATCACAGATAAAGCATCTTATGGCATTTTAATATAGCTACCGAATTACAAAACCTCAATTATACATCTAACCTCTTTAACTCAATGTTTCCCATATTATATATTTTATTTTATTTCAAAGGTACATTATTAACAGTTGGGTTGACGTAGCAATAGCATTTCCTTACCTTTTTTAAGAGTAAATTTATGCTTATAACTAAGTCATATAATCAAAGAAAAAACAAAAGATAGAGTATGATTTTACATAAAATTTGTCTAATTTTTGTCTGATTGTATGACTTATTGTAAGCAAAACATTATTACTCTTTTAAATGTTACTTGTTTAAAAGAGTAAATGACTTTTTCCCACCCAAATAGTGGTTTAATAATACTTTTCCACCCACAGACTTTTAAAATACCACTTTATTATCCAAATTTATATTCCGTTTCTGATTCTAGCATCATTGTGACCCACACCACTATCATTCTCGTCCCCGATCATCATTCATCAAAACCCTTCAAACTCTACTTTCGTAGATCATGCCAATTACTGGCAATTAAGTGATTGGGGTTTATATATCTGTCCTTTTGAAATCAAATTCTGATCAATTTCAATCATCAAAATCTAATATTTTACTACCAAAAAACTCATCAACCTTCTCTCTTTAAAAATCCCAATAGGCTGAATCGAGTTTGCTTTATGTTTGTTGTTGAAATATAAATTTGGATAATAAAATAGTATTTTAAAAGTTTTGGATTGGAAAATGTCATTAAAGTATTATTTGCGTGGGAAAAAGTCTTAACTTTGTTTGAAATGACATTGATACGCACCAACATCACCATTTCACAATGTCCTGCGAATACCCACGTGTTTCACACCAAACTACCTGCAAATACGGATAATACATCATGCCCCAACTACAAAACTGCCCTCTATTTTTACCGTATCTAAAGTAATATCCGTGGGTATTTATGTAATCTCACCTCCTCCTTCTCTACTTCCAATCCAATGGGCATTCCATTAGTACAAGCTTCTGCAACTGCAAGTATCCCCTGCTTCCATGGACATGCAACAGGAACTTCCCAAAAATCACCAAAATGTCCTCAACCCCACAGCCAAGTATACGAGTATTCAGAATGGGACTAGAAATATCAGTGGCATAAATGTTCATCAACATAAGCAGTAGACTGCAGTTACATCCCAACAAATAAACTCTTCAAATTTTAATTTAAACAAAAACATTATTTAACAAAAACCTACCCCCACATAACCTAGTTTAGTTTCCACTTCCCCTAATGTGACAGTCCAAATTGTACAAAACTTGTTAAAATATTCTATTCCGATAATCACAAACAAGATGACTACTCCTTTAATTAAAGAAACCAAATGATCAAATAAAAACAATTTCCATTTGACCATCAAAAAAATAACTTAATGTAGAGCCGTCCACATCTAATCTCATCTTCTATCAAAAAGGTGAGATTAGATGAGTATGAGGCTATCGAATTAGTGCTTTCTTCTTCTTCTTCTTTTTTTTTTTCGGTGAATAATGAGGATTACTCTAGGTTTGTGCTTGGAGAATGTGACAAATAGTTATGATCTAAATAAATGCGAATATGGAATTTTATTAAATTCTTACTGTTTTTGAGAATTGAATTGGCATTTGACATATTCTTTCTGGGTTTGTGAATATTTATTTTTTCTATTATTTTTTTCCTCTGTTATAGGCCTAGTACAAGGAATATGATTCCAGTTTTACTCCCTTTGATGAATTTGAGTTAATTCGAGAAAACAGAGGAAGAATTTTCATGGTGGGCTTTTATATCTTTGGCTTTTTACCCCTTTTGATTTTGATTCTTTTCAGAAACGTTTGTACATCGTGATGACTCTTAGCTTCCCTAAAATGTTTAAGGCTCTGCTTCGAGTTCTAAACTGCATTAGAAAAATGTGTGTATCACCGAACAAAATGGGGATTCACTATTTGCATCATATTGTGAACTTACAAATTTGTTTCTATTATTATGTTCCAAATTACATTCTTGTGGCTGGATCTGAGGCCACAAATGCTTCCCACATACCTGCTTGTCCGGTGATAGTGTTCCTTAACTCCAGACGTGGTGGTCAATTGGGTGGGGAACTTCTTGTCAGTTATCGTTCTCTTCTTAATGAAAACCAGGTAATTGAAGGATTTGTACATGTGTGATTACGATTATGTTTGTTTTCAGTGGAACTGATGGTAGAGTTAGCAAATTTCAGGTTTTTGATTTGGGAGAAAAGGCCCCTGATAAAGTGCTACATGAACGTTATGCCAATTTAGAAAAGTTAAGGCATGCTGGAGACGTTTTGGCTGCTGAAATTCTGAAGAAATTGAGAATAATTGCGAGTACGCTTGTCCAGAAATATATAATATTCTGCCTACGGATATCAATAATGATTCTTACATATTTTCCTTTCCATATGTCCTGGATTTGACCTCGATATCTTTGATGCCGGGGGAGATGGCACAGCTGGCTGGCTTCTTGGAGTTGTTTCTGATCTTAAACTATCTCATCCACCTCCAATTGCTACAGTGCCATTAGGAACAGGAAACAACCTCCCGTTCGCATTTGGTTGGGTAGGTTATATGTTTACCTGTCTCTTGTAGCTGAACTTAGAGAATGCCAATCTTATAACGGATTTCTGTCTTGATATTAATATCTTATTACCAGTTTAGCACGATTCTTATACCATATATTTGGATAATTCTCAGGGAAAGAAAAATCCAAGCACAGACCGTCAGTCTGTGCTGTCATTCATGGGACAAGTAAAGAATGCAAAAGAAATGAAAATCGACAGGCAATGCATCCATGATGGCTTATACTATATACCACTAAAGATACTTATTCATGGCATCACCACTAAGCAATCCAGTGGGACTAGACATTTCTCTGTATTCATATATAGTTATATTTTCCCTCTTTGTGGTTAAATTGGGAAATCTATATTTTTCTCTGTCCGAATTTTACTTTATTTTCCGTTTACCAATCATATATTTTTTTCAATCAAATTTTAGCTGGCATATTCTAATGAGAACGAGGATTCCTAAACAAGGACCTTGTGATCCCATTGCACCTCTTGAATTACCCCATTCTTTGCATGCATTTGATCGCGTCTCCGAAAAAGATACTCAGAATGTGGTAAGTCTTTTCTTTTCTTTTTACTATTATTATTTTGTGTGTTTTTACATGGTTTATGCGAATCTGACATTGCTGGCTTACTGTTAAATGTTTTGTTGAATGTTCTCAGGAGGGTTGCCACACATTTCGTGGGGGATTTTGGAACTACTTCAGCATGGGTAAGAAATACGAAATTTAATTTCTATAATCATATGAAGGTGATCCATTGATGATGTTTGAAAGGAAAGTTTAATTGTGTTTGGTGGCAACCAGTTCTTATTACATAGGTGTAGCTGCTCAGTTTGTCGACCTATAAGTTTTTCTTATACAGGAATGGATGCTCAAGTGTCATATGCATTTCATTCTGAGAAGAAATTACACCCAGAAAAATTCCAAAACCAGTTAGTTAATCAGGTATCAACATCTTTACTATTTAGACTTCAGAAAGAATAGTAAAAAGTTGCTTGATCTTAAATTACACTACTATGTTAGTTCAAAATATTTCTTTCATAGGTCCATCTGAAGAGTAAGTTAAGTTGTTAAGTTGTGCGAATACATGTTATCACATCTTTCTATAACAAGGATCTCTCTTTTGTTCATTTTTATTGTATTTTCTCTTTGAGTTTGGCTCTGCTCCCTGTTAATTAAAATTGAGTAGTATAGCTTTACTTGCTTTCAAATTAACTTATGGATCACTACACTAATTTGAATTTTAATGTTATACTTGTGTTCTGAATCATTTCATACAAAGTCAGAATTTCAGATTTTTATGAGCTGTGCTTCACTTGTCTCTTTAATTAAAACCTTGTGATAATTTTTCCAACTGCTGACCTTTCTTTTCTGTGGAGCAGAGCACTTATTTGAAGCTTGCTGGTACTCAAGGATCTTTTGCTTCTCTTTCGCAGCCTTCTTCACAATCACGGTGAGTCAATCAATTAATGAGTTCATTACTTCTTATAAGATATATTAAGTGTTTAGTAGTCGAGTCTATTGAGAAGAACATGCCTGATGGCAGCTTGATATGGTGATCGATGCCCTCTCGGCTTAAGTATGTTGATCATGATTATTTGGAATAGATAAAATTGGTGATACCATATAACATTATAACGCTGAGCAGCTTTTAACTTCTGAGCACATTGAAATTTGTTGGCTCAGTTTCTGGCAAAGTGTTTCTGGTGACATTCTGTTTTCTGTATATATTTGTCACACTACACTATCAATTGAAGATAAAATATATATTTTTGGTTTTTCTGGTTTCTTTTCATATGTTTTTCATTTGCTTAAACTTCTGGAGGCTAATGGTTTTATTTATTATTCAAGTTACTGGACTTCTGTTTGGTTTTCAATGTTTCTAAGAGTGGCTTGATTTCAATACAGGAACATAGCACAGCTAGCAAAAGTTAAAATCATGAAAAAGCAAGGCGTATGGGAGGGCCATGACATACCTCGCAGGTGAGGTTATATGTTCCGATATTTCAGTTTTTACTGATCCAACTGAGTCAGATTGGATATGCCGAGTAGAGTGATAAATGTTGAAGGTTGATGCTGTGCTGGAAGTATATTTTGCTGGAACTGAAAGTTTGAAGCTGGTTTGATGCAACCAAAGTGACGTGCATGGTGCTGTTTTGAGTGCAGTAGTTTAGGCTTAATTTGTCAACCTGTATGTTATAATTTGACTTAAGAAACTCAACTTATTTTGAGGCTTTGTGTCTCTAATATGTAATGTAGTTGGTGGATTTGTGTGGATTAGCTGGGATTGTGTAAAAGTCTTATTGACAGTGGCTGCAACAGTAAGCAAAAGCATGTTATATGCAGTCCGTGTTTTGATAATGAAATTAGATTAGTTCTCCTTTTCTTTGCACATCCGGCATAAGCAAGAACAACAACATGGTATCAGAGTTGGATTAACAAACTATCATCTAACAAATTCACTCAAAAAAAAACATCTTGAATCATCATCAAACTTCAACCTTCCGAAGAATAGCAACTGCAACCTGGTTTCCATGGCAACTCAGTCGGCTTCTCTCTCACCTCCAGTGTTCAATGGGGATCAATATCATATTTGGGCTGTTAGAATGAGAGTGGAAGAAGAAAAATAGCCACCGCAGCTTGGTCCAAACCCCACCCTAAATCAAATGAGGATGTATGAGGAAGAGATGTCAAAAGCTCCAAGAGCCCTCTCCCATATACACTCTGCAGTATCAGACCTTGTATTTACAAGGATAATGGCGTGTGAAACTGCAAAGGAAGTTTGGGATAGACTGAGGGAGGAGTTCATGGAAAGTGATACAACCCAAAATATGCAAGTTATGAACCTGCGGAGAGAGTTCAGAATGCTAAGAATGCAGAGGTAGAGAAAGTAAAAGAGTATGTAGAAGAGCTTGTGAGTGTGGTGAACAAAATTAGATTGTTAGGAGTTGAGATGAGTGACAAGATGATAGTTGAGAAAGTGTTAGTCAGCCTATCCGAAAGGTTTGAGTCCAAGATATCTTCCTTAGAAGATTCAAAGGACCTTTCCCAAATCAGCCTCACCGAATTGGTCCATGCCCTGCAGGCTCAAGAACAGAGAAGGCTGATGAGACAAGAGGACTCCAATGAAGGTGCAATGATGGCTGCTCAAAAGGGATTGAATGTGCAGGGAAGCAATAGGAAGTATGTTGGAGATAAGAGAGGAAAAGAGAGAACTAGTGGACAATGGGGAAAACCGAGTGGAGGAAGGAATTATCCACCATGTTCCCACTGCAAAAAGAAGGGACATCCAGACAGTAGGTGTTGGTTTAGACCTGGGATCCGATGCAGGGGGTGCAAATAGTTCGGGCACATTGAAAAAGTGTGCAAGAACAAAGGTGCACAACCATCACAGCAAGCACAAAGTGCAGAGGACCAACAGCAGGGCAGAGAACCTGAGTAATTATTTGTAGCTTCATGCTACTCTATGCAGACCAGCGGTGATGTTTGGCTAATAGACAGTGGTTGTACTAACCACATGGCAGCAAAATTGGAGAATTTTGTTAGGATGGACAGAACCTACAGCTCCAAGGTCAAGGTTAGAAATGGTGACTATGTGGAGGCAAAAGGGATTGGAGATGTGGCTGTCCAAACTCAAACAGGTACCAACATCATTTCAAGTGTTTTATTTGTCCCTGAAATTGCACAAAATTTGTTAAGTGTAGGTCAAATGTTAGAGAAGAATTACACTTTACATTTTCAAAACCATGCTTGCGTAATAATGGATTGTGAGGGAAATGAATTAATGAGTGTTAGGGTGCTGGGAAAAAGCTTCCCGGTAGAGTGGAAAAAACTAGTAAGCTTAGCACTAACCAGCAGGGTTGATGAGTCTGATTTGTGGCATAAAAGGTTTGGCCACTTTCATTACTTGGGAATCACAAAACTTAAGGCAAGAGACATGGTGTTGGAGCTACCTGAAATAGAGGAGAAAAAAACCTTATGCACAGCCTGCCAACTTGGCAAACTTAGCAGGCCATCATTCCCTTCGGATCAAGCCTGGAGAGCAAGTCACAAGCTGCAATTGATCCACACTGATGTGTGTGGTCCTATGAAGACTGAATCCTTAAATGGCAGCAGGTACTTTGCACTCTTTATTGATGATTACTCAAGGGTGGCTTGGGTGTATTTTCTGAAGCTAAAAATGAGGTGGCTGTTGTGTTCAAGAAATACAAGTTATTGGTGGAGAATGAAGCTAGAACTTTGATCAAAACCATAAGGAGTGACAATGGGACAGAATACACCTCAAATGAATTCGGCACAATTTGCAGTGAAGCTGGAATTTAACATCAGTTCACAGCTCCATACACCTCTCAGCAGAATGGTGTTTGTGAGAGAAGAAACCGAACCATTATGGAAATGGCTAGGTGCATGATGACTGAAAAAAACCTTCCTAAAGTGTTCTGGGCTGAAGCTGTTAATACAACAGTCTTCCTTCTGAATAGGCTGCCTGGCAGTCAAACATCAAACACCAATTGACGCATGGAGTGGAGTCAAACCAGCTGTAGGGAGCTTGAAAATATTTGGAAGTATAGCCTATGTAATGATCCCAGCAAGCAAAAGATCCAAATTGGATGATAAGGCTGAAATTGGGATACTTATAGGCTACAGTAGCAACTCTAAAGCCTATAGAGTTTATATCCCTGAATCTAGGAAGATTGTAATCATAAGAGATATAAAGGTTGATGAAGGTGTAGTCTAGAACTGGGAAGAAAAGAGAGTTGATGTGCAGGCCGAATCAAGACAGGAAGAGATGAATGAGGACCTGATCCGAGAGACTAATTTAGATGAGGAAGAAGAACATGTTGTTAGAGGGACAAGATCACTGGCTGATGTATACGAAAGGTGCAATGTGGCAGTGGTGGAACCAAGATGTTATCTTGAAGTTGCCAAGTCTGAATTATGGAAGGCTGCGATGTAGGAGGAGCTCAGCATGATTGATAAAAACCAAACCTGGAAATTGGTACCAAGACCTGAAAAAAGGAAAGTAATTCAGGTGAAATGGATTTTCAAACTGAAAATCAATCCTGATGGCTCAATTTACAAGCACAAGGCAAGGCTGGTAGTCAAGGGCTTTTCACAACAACTAGGTATTGACTTTTCAGAAACCTTTGCCTTGGTAGCTAGACAAGACACAATAAGGCTGTTGTTAGCACTTGCAGCTCAGTTTAACTGGAAAATTTTCCAGCTAGATGTCAAATCAGCATTCCTAAATGGGTGGATTTCAAAGGAGATTTTTGTGGAGCAACTGGAAGGCTACAAGGTTGATGGCAAAGAGGATCATGTGTATTTGCTAAGGAAAGCCTTGTATGGCTTGAAGCAGGCCCCTAGAGCCTGGTACATCCGAATAAATGACCATTTGTGAAGCCTTGGTTACACTAGAAGTCCAAATGAACACACTCTCTACATAAGTAAAACTGGAAGGGGTTTGGCTATGGTCTCTCTTTATGTTGATGACTTATTGGTGACTGGAAGCAATCCTGAAGAGTTGGACCAGTTTAAGTCAGTCATGCAAACTGATTTTGAAATGACTAACTTAGGATTGATCAAATATTTCCTAGCCATGGAGATAAGGCAGACTGCAGGTGAGATTTTTGTGTGCCAACAGAGATATGCAACCGAGATTCTCATGAAGTTTGGAATAGNTGTTGTGTTCAAGAAATACAAGTTATTGGTGGAGAATGAAGCTAGAACTTTGATCAAAACCATAAGGAGTGACAATGGGACAGAATACACCTCAAATGAATTCGGCACAATTTGCAGTGAAGCTGGAATTTAACATCAGTTCACAGCTCCATACACCTCTCAGCAGAATGGTGTTTGTGAGAGAAGAAACCGAACCATTATGGAAATGGCTAGGTGCATGATGACTGAAAAAAACCTTCCTAAAGTGTTCTGGGCTGAAGCTGTTAATACAACAGTCTTCCTTTTGAATAGGCTGCCTGGCAGTCAAACATCAAACACCAATTGACGCATGGAGTGGAGTCAAACCAGCTGTAGGGAGCTTGAAAATATTTGGAAGTATAGCCTATGTAATGATCCCAGCAAGCAAAAGATCCAAATTGGATGATAAGGCTGAAATTGGGATACTTATAGGCTACAGTAGCAACTCTAAAGCCTATAGAGTTTATATCCCTGAATCTAGGAAGATTGTAATCATAAGAGATATAAAGGTTGATGAAGGTGTAGTCTAGAACTGGGAAGAAAAGAGAGTTGATGTGCAGGCCGAATCAAGACAGGAAGAGATGAATGAGGACCTGATCCGAGAGACTAATTTAGATGAGGAAGAAGAACATGTTGTTAGAGGGACAAGATCACTGGCTGATGTATACGAAAGGTGCAATGTGGCAGTGGTGGAACCAAGATGTTATCTTGAAGTTGCCAAGTCTGAATTATGGAAGGCTGCGATGTAGGAGGAGCTCAGCATGATTGATAAAAACCAAACCTGGAAATTGGTACCAAGACCTGAAAAAAGGAAAGTAATTCAGGTGAAATGGATTTTCAAACTGAAAATCAATCCTGATGGCTCAATTTACAAGCACAAGGCAAGGCTGGTAGTCAAGGGCTTTTCACAACAACTAGGTATTGACTTTTCAGAAACCTTTGCCTTGGTAGCTAGACAAGACACAATAAGGCTGTTGTTAGCACTTGCAGCTCAGTTTAACTGGAAAATTTTCCAGCTAGATGTCAAATCAGCATTCCTAAATGGGTGGATTTCAAAGGAGATTTTTGTGGAGCAACTGGAAGGCTACAAGGTTGATGGCAAAGAGGATCATGTGTATTTGCTAAGGAAAGCCTTGTATGGCTTGAAGCAGGCCCCTAGAGCCTGGTACATCCGAATAAATGACCATTTGTGTAGCCTTGGTTACACTAGAAGTCCAAATGAACACACTCTCTACATAAGTAAAACTGGAAGGGGTTTGGCTATGGTCTCTCTTTATGTTGATGACTTATTGGTGACTGGAAGCAATCCTGAATAGTTGGACCAGTTTAAGTCAGTCATGCAAACTTATTTTGAAATGACTAACTTAGGATTGATCAAATATTTCCTAGCCATGGAGATAAGGCAGACTGCAGGTGAGATTTTTGTGTGCCAACAGAGATATGCAACCGAGATTCTCATGAAGTTTGGAATAGAGAATTGTAAACCAGTGGATACCCCACTGGTTCCCAACCTGAAACTGAGCAAAACTGATGGTGTAGAAAGGGTGGATGAAGGGAAATACAGGAGCTTGGTGGGAAGTTTGCTATATTACACAGCCACCAGACCTGATCTTATGTTCATCGCAAGTTACCTTTCAAGGTTCATGAACAACCCAAGTGAACTGCATTTCAAGGTTGCTAAACGTGTGCTGAGGTATGTAAAAAGAACCATCATGTTAGGCATCTGTTTTAGGAAAGCTGAAAGTCTGAAATTGTTGGGGTATATTGATTGTGATTGGGGTGGATCCTTGGATGATGCTATAAGCACCTTTGGTTATGTTTTTTATTTGAATCAGGGTGCAATTTGCTGGCTGTCAAGGAAGCAGGAGACTATGGCACAGTCTACTACTGAAGCTGAATATGTCTCTACTACAGCAATAGTGAACCAGGCAATATGGCTTAGGAAGATGCTGGATGATTTGCACCAAGTGCAGGGTGGTCCTACAATAATCTTGTGTGATAACCAGTCAGCAGTGGCCATGGCAAAGAACCCTGTGCTCCACGGCAGAACTAAGCACATCAAGATTAAATATCATGCAGTAAGGGAAGCTGAACAATGTGGTGAAGTGAGCTTAATGCACTGTAGAGAAGAAGAGCAAGTTGCTGACATTATGACAAAGGCTTTGTGCAAATCCAAGTTTGAAGCCCTAAGACTAGAACTTGGTGTTTCTAGCCAAAGCATCAAGGAGGAGTGTTGAAGGTTGATGCTGTGCTGGAAGTATATTTTGCTGGAACTAAAAGTTTGAAGTTGGTTTGATGCAACCAAAGTGACGTGCATGGTGCTGTTTTGAGTGTAGTAGTTTAGGCTTAATTTGTCAACTTGTGTGTTATAATTTGACTCAAGAAACTCAGCTTATTTTGAGGCTTTGTGTCTCTAATTACTACAAGAAATATATTATATTGTGACAAAATTAATTTTATCAAAAACTATTTTATCACAAGTAATATAGGTATTATGACAAAATAAAAAAATATCACATTAAGTATGACAAAATGAATATATAGTGACTAAAACAAATATTGTCATAATATTTTATCACAATAAAGAAATCCATAAGAAATATATTGAAGAAAAACAATTTTATCATAATATTTTATCACAAATTTTTGGCGCCAAATTTTGGCACCTAGGTAAATTGTTTATTGTGACAAACATATTTTGTCATAAAACATTTTAGTCACTATATTTGGTTATACATGCTATAACTACAAATTATTTGGTCACAAAAGAATTTATTTATTGCTATAAAAATAAATTGTTATAATATATGCTGAAATGGAGGTATTAATAACAAAATGTTTGAGTCAAAATTTAAGCGCCGAGATAAATTGTTTACATGGCAAACCATATTTGTCATCAAAAACTTTAGTTACTATATTTAGTAATACATGCTATAATTACAAACTAATTTGTCACAAAAGAATTATTTATCATTATATATATATACATATATATATATATATTAAAATCAAGGTATTAATAACAAAATATTTGAGTCAAGTTAAATGTAATATTTTGTGACAAAAATTTGCTAAAAGAACATAATTAATATGTGTACAACTATTTGTCATTCCTCTCAAGTTTTTAGCAATAACATATATGTCATTTAAAAAAAAGTTATTAATAATTTTAGCATATATGTCACTAAAAAAAACTCATTAACACATAGGTTCGGGTATGAAAGACGTTGTTGATAAATCTGTAACTGAACAAAAAACTGAAAAAAAAAACTGTTGAAAATGTGTGACTGTATTTCTCTCTTGAAGAAGACGAAGACCAACTCTTTTATAGTTGGTGAAAAAACAATGAAGAAACGCAGCGTTTTGAACATACAGAATTAAACAAAACGCTGCGTTTGATTTTTCCTTGGACTATTCAGTAAACCCCCTTTCTTTACACTATTACAAATTCACCTCGTTCCAAAACATACAGGACAATTCTTCTACACTTTATCTAATATTCCCTCTCGAACAGGACTTCTCTTCAAACATTCAGGACAACGTTTCTCCACTTCATCTAATATTCCCTCTTAAACACAACTTCAATTCCATTCTGTTTTCCTTTTTTTTTTTTTTTTCTTGGTCTGCTACTGCATTCAGTTTCTGCAGTGTTTCTACTTCATTCAGCTTCAGCATTGTTTTCTCAGCCATTTTCTTTTCCTAGCACATGCACACGCTCATTTTCTGCCTTCTGTTACAGCTGCATTTTCTGCAATATCAGTCAACTAACACATCCAGCCGCTGCATTGGTCTCTAAAAAAAAATACCACTAAAATATTCATTCTACTATCCCATTCAACTTTCTGCCTTTTTCTAACACTTCAGCTTTTCTGCATTTTACTATCCCATTCAACTTTCTGCATTTTTTCTAACACTTCAGCTTTTTTGCATTTTACTAACACAATCAACTTTCTGCATTTTTCTAACACTTCAGTTTTTTTGCATTTTACTAACACAATTAGCTTTCTGCATTATAATATGTAATGTGGTTGGTGGGGATTGTGTAAAAGTCTCATTGACAGTGGTTGTAACAGTAAGCAAAAGCATGTTATATGCAGTCCTTGTTTTGATAATGAAATTAGATTAGTTCTCCTTTTCTTTGCACATCTGGCATAAGCAAGAACAATAACAATAAAGAACAGGAGGAAAGCATTAAAGTGTTGAATGTCTTATGTTGTTTCTTGTAACTAAAACTGCATTGACCTCAATCTAGTACATTTACATATGATTTCTCATTTGTGTCAATTTTCACTCCCCAGTTCACCAACACTTTGTCTTCTGACATACAGCATTAGGTCTATTGTTTGCCTAAACTTGCCCAGTTTTTCTAGTGGACTTGATCCTTAGGGAAAATTATTAAGGAAGAAAATACGGGAGGTTAGTTTTGACTTTTAATATAACTTCTTCGGGTTATGAAGTGAAAACACATTTTCACCAATTAGTTACTAACTCTCTACAATTTTGATTTCTAGAGCGGCTTGACTCCTCCATATGTAGATGATGGCCTTATTGAGATTGTCGGTTTTAGAGATGCTTGGCATGGACTTGTTTTGCTTGCTCCAAATGGACATGGGACTCGTCTTGCTCAGGTAGGAGATAAATCATATTTTTGTTTTCAACTCATAATGCTTAAACTTTTCCTTGAATTTTTACTAGTTCTATGCTACACAATATGTGATGTGCAGAAATTTTAATTAGCTTGTTTCTATCTTGGCTTTAATTTTTATTTTTCATTGTTGTATGTAGGCAAACAGAATCTTTCTTGACTTTCAAAAGGGTGTTACTGACCATACATTCATGAGAATAGATGGTGAGCCATGAAAACAACCTCTCCTAGAGGATGATGACACTGTAGTTGTGGAAATTTCTCACCTAGGCCACGTGAGCATGCTTGCCATCCCAAGTTGCCGGTCCAGAAGCATAAATGACCTCTCACTTACCAGTTTCCTAGATGAAGAAACCGATAGTGTTGAAGATAAATATGATGAAGATAGGGAAGAACAGAGGAAGTTTGGTGCTGCTGACACATTTAAAATTCCAGACGAGGTTGATATAGCTCATCTCAGTTGAATGTTCACTAACAAAATATGCAGAAAGGACTAAGATTTATTTTCTGTCATTCTGAACAGAGTTGAATGTCTATGTTGCATTGATGATACTGATACTCAGGATTCAAAAATGTGAAGTATGATTCCTTAAAGCAGAATAACTTATGCTATCTTCAACATCTCTACAATAAAACTACTTCCACCTAGTGCATAGCTTCCAAATCTTAAGGAACTTTACTTGGGGCATAATAATTTCAGTGGGACATTTCTCAATTTCATTACAAAGTCTTCTAAGCTCTCTGAACTAGAGATGGGATGGAACTCATTCTCAGGCTTCATTCCTAGTGCAATTGGTAATTTAAAATATCTTGAGTGGCTAGCCTTATGTGGTAAATGTTGGTCAAAGGACGAAAATGCAAAAAATTCAAGTAGCAGGAGGAAATTGTAATTCTGCAAGAAGGTGTTGTTTTTTATTTCAGTAAAGTCAGTTGTACAATGTACTTTACTTAACTACTTTACTCTTCGTCCTTGTCTTTGTACAAAAGAGTAAAGTTGTTCTTTACTGTAGCTTGATGAATTGAATCATTAAGTAAACAAAAATCAAACACATTTCTCTCTATTTTTCTTTTTTGTTTGCAAACCCTAAGCTAGTTTTACATGGTATCAGAGCACTGACTAACGTCAATGGCCTCAGATCCTGCTATCTCTCAGTCGCTTAACAGCACCAGGAAGATGATGTCTGAAATGCAAAATCGGACTACCTCGGTTCTTGCCTCGAGCTTGCAAGTAATTAATCCCAAGCTGACGAGGAACAATTATTGGTTTTGGAGCTCTCAGATTCTCTTTGTTGTTGGCTCACATGAGCTAAAAGATCATCTATTAGGTAGAGTGCCTTGTCCTTCACCTATTCTAATTAATGATTCTGAAGTTGAACTGAGTTGTAATACTGTTGGAGAAAGTTTAAATCCAGCTTATATACTGTAGAAAAAGACTGATAAATGCTTAGTGAGTTGGTTACTAGCTTCAATTAGTGAAAGCATGTTCTGTGTTGTGTCTAAGTGTAGGTTTTCCATTGAAATTTGGTTAGCCTTAGAAAGTGAGTTTGTTACAGACTCAAAAGCTAGAGCTTTACATTTGAAAAAATTGCTTAAAACAACTCATAAAGGAGGATTGAGTATTAGTGACTATGTGAAGAAAATAAAAGAAACTGCAGAAAGTTTAGCTGCAAGTGGATTGATTATCTCTGATGGAGACTTATTACAGTATGTGTTAGATGGTCTAGGGCCTAAATATGTTCCAACAGTAATGACACTCATCTCTAGACTTGAATCGAAAGTGGATACTGTAACTCTTCAAGAGGCACAGTTTCTGTTGTAGAAATATGAAATCTGTTTTGAGAAGTTTAATTCCACAGATCTTTACAACACTTCAGCAAATATAGCCTCCATAACGAATCATGGTTGCTATAATGTGTCTGGTACTAGTATACCAGTCAATCCTCCTGTCAAAACTGCAGACAATCTGAGCAGTACCATACCCTCTCTAATGTCTCTTGGGAACCCACACACCTCACAAAACTATGTCACCTTACCCTCCTATGTAAACTCACCTGTTCAGCCCCCTGTTCCATCTGTTCAGACTTCATTCTCTACCTACAACACCACAACTCAACCTTTTTCTCCTGGCCCT
This sequence comes from Pistacia vera, assembly GCF_008641045.1. Classification (NCBI taxonomy): domain Eukaryota; kingdom Viridiplantae; phylum Streptophyta; class Magnoliopsida; order Sapindales; family Anacardiaceae; genus Pistacia; species Pistacia vera. The sequence goes on from NW_022196265.1 coordinate 181,818, forward strand.
ATTGCTAACTCTCATTTACCTTACAACACTATGCCCTTTAACCCTAGATCCTCTGTTTTTTAACACATATGGAAGAGGCAAAGGTAGAGGTATAAGTAGAGGGAGAATTATTTGTCAAGTTTGCAATAAAGTTGGACACTCAGCCATACAGTGTTATCATAGATATAACTCAACTTATAATGGCACTTTTCAAGCTGGCAATGGAAGTTTTCCCAGTCACATGTTTACTAATCTAGTACCACAACAACATTTCAACACTTATCCTACTGAACCAATACAGTACCCTCCTATTGGTACCTCCCAGCAATATCCTGATAGTATTTTTCAAACACAGCAACCACACTATAATCCATAGCAATCACAGTTCAATTAGTCACAGCAACAACATTTTATCCCACATTAGTCATAGTACACTGGAACTTCTAAGAGTAATTTTAGTACTCCAGTAACTTTTGGAGTTCCTAGTCACCAGATGGGAGCCAATAGTCAAGCAAATCTGGTTCATACTGGTAGTAACTCAATGGTGTATCCTGGAAGTAATGCTTTTTCAGACCATAGTTGCACATCACTATACAACAATCCACAGGCTTTTGCCACTACTCCAGTTGATCCAGCATGGTATATGGACTCCCGGGCAACTGATCATGTCACTTCCAACCTATCTCAGCTAACCAAGAACTATGAAGGTGAGGATAAACTTCAGGTTGGCAATGGTGAGTACCTTCACATTTCCCATACTGGGTATTCTTTTATTCCTAGTAGTCTTCATTCTAAGTGTCTTTATCTTAAAAACATATTTTGTGTTCCTAAAATCACAAAAAAATCTACTGAGTATTTCTAGGTTTACTAGGGATAATAATGTTGTTGTTGAGTTTGATGCTAACTCTTGTGTTGTCAAGGACAAGTCAACCAAGGCCATGTTACAACAAGGGGGTCTTAAAGAAGGACTTTATCAGCTGGAAATTCCATCAAACACAACTGATCTGTCAAAACCATGTGTCTCTTATCATCAACCTGGTCTGAATACAGCAAATACAGCCTATCTGTCCCAAAACTTGGCAGCCACTGCACATTTTATGAGCCCTTCCATCAAAGACTCCTCTCAGCCTTTCAATAAACTTGTGACCAATCCTCAATTGTCCAATCAACATCTAGAGTTAGTTGAAAATGTCAATAAAAATTCTGATGTAGTTTCGAATGTTAGCTATAATAAAGATGCTATTTTTACAACACAGTGTAGTGTTTCTTGTTCCAAAAATGAGTCAAAATGTAATTCTGTTGAATCTTATGCTTGTTCTACTGTTAATACTAATGAAATACATGCTGATGAGTTCACATTTGAGTCTCCTGCATCAAGGGTTGACAATTGTGTTAATCACCCTGATAATGCTTGTTCTACTGTTCATACTAATGAAATACATGATGATGAATTACTATTTAAGTCTATTGCCTCAGTGGTTGAAAACAAGGTTAAATGTCCTGTTAATGAACAATTGTCCACACCAAATTGCTTGACTGTTGACAAACACTCATACCAACACATGATTTGGCATAAAAGATTGGGTCATCCCAACTCTACTAAATTACATAAAGTCTTGTCTACACTTCCCAAATCTATCTCTCTCACTGAAAATCAGATTCTGCCTACCAAAGTGTCTAGTTTCTGTGATGCGTGTCAGCTAGGAAAGTTACATCAAAACAGTTTTCCCTTGTCCCAATCTCATGCCACAGAACCCTTAGCTCTTGTTCACAGTGATGTGTGGGGTCTTGCCCCAGTCACTTCAGTAGAAAGATTTAAGTATTATGTATAGTTTCTAGACGATTTTAGTTGGTTCACCTGGCTGTTTCCTTTTAGGACTAAAGCTGAAGTTAAATCTACCTTTATCAAGTTTCATCACCTTACTGGGAGGCAGTTTGGAACTAAGCTGAAGTGTCTTCAGTCAGATCAAGGAGGTGAGTACAAAGCCTTACTTCTTTATCTGATTGAAAATGGTATTCAACCTAGGTACTCATGTGCCTATGTCCACCAGCAAAATGGCCGTAGTGAGATGAAACATAGGCACATTATTGAAACAGGACTTACCTTATTAGCTCATGCATCTATGCCCTTAAACTATTGGTGGCTGGCCTTTGAAACAGCAGCTTTTCTCATCAACCGACAGCCCACTACTATCTTAAATAATAACACTACCTATTATCTGCTTTTTAAAAAATATCCTGTGTATGATAGTCTTAAAGTTTTTGGCTGTGCTTGTTTCCCTTTTCTTCGAAATTTTCATAGTCACAAGTTTGATTTTCATTCCTCAAAATGTGCATTTGTCGGGTATAGTTTACTTCACAAAGGTTATAAATGTCTAAGGGCTGATGGGAAGATCTTTATTACTCCTAGTGTTAAGTTTAATGAAAATGAGTTTCCATATTCTCAAGAGTTTAATAAGCTTTCTGTTCAACCTAATATTGATCCTTCAGCCAATTCCCCTAATACTTGTTCCAATAATATATATCCCCTGCCATATACAATTTTCCAGCATAGTCCATCTTCAGTAGCCTCTGATCCCCAAGTGGTAACTGGCTCTCAGACTGTTCCTAACAATCCAGTAGTTGGCACTTACTCTTTAGCAGCAGGTACATCCTCTTCACACTTGCTTGATTCATCCTTACCTAGTATCTCTAAAGTTGCAGAACAATCTAGTTTTCCATTACATACCATTCAATCAGAATTTTTCCCATCTAACTCAAACAGTCTTAATCCAGTGTCTTAACTACCTGTTATTTCTTCCTCCTACAATTTGCCAACATGTCATATTGAAGTTGACCTAGATACTCCAATACCAGCCTGTGATCCTGCATCTAGTTGTAAGATTTCTAATTCCAGTCTACCTCTAAAGGCACACTCTGGCAGTTCTAATACAAATTTGCAGACTGTTCAATCTTAGTCTATTCTATCTTGTTCTTCTCCATCTCTATTACCTACCATCCATCATTAGGTACTTTACCAAATTGTCAGCTTGAGGTTGACCTTACTGCTTCACAGTTCCCTAATGATCAACTTCCTATCAAAATTAATTCTCACCCTATGATTACAAGGGCCAAAGCTGTTGTTGGTCATGTTAATTCAACCTGTGAGTCTTTGGATCATGCTGTTTATCTTACAGCTAGTCAGCCCATTATAGAATTAGAACCTGTGTCAGTTGCTGAAGCATTAAAAACTGGAGTTTGGAAAGAGGCTATGCAGGCAGAATTTGATGCTCTAATTAGGAACAACACCTGGACCCTTGTTTCTCCTACTGCAGACATGAATATTGTGGCTAATAAATGGGTTTTCAGAACAAAATTGAATGCTGATGGTACTTTGCAGAAGTACAAAGCCAGACTAGTAGCTAAGGGGTTTCAACAAACTTCTAGTTTGGACTATTTTGAGACATTTAGTCCAGTTATAAAACCATCCACCATCAGAATAGTTCTCACTCTAGCGGTAACCAATGCATGGGATGTTCAACAAATTGATGTCAACAATGCGTTTCTTAATGGTACACTAAGTGAGCTAGTGTTTATGCAGCAACCAAGTGGATTCGAATAAGCTACTCACCCTTCATATGTGTGCAAATTAAACAAGGCTTTATATGGCCTTAAACAGGCCCCTAGGGCATGGTTTGATAAACTCAAGGCTGCTCTCTAAGCCAAAGGCTTTCAAAACTCAGTTTCAGATTCGAGTTTATTTGTTCTTAAAAAATTATCAGGACTAATCTATGTTCTTGTTTATGTAGATGATATTTTAATCACTGGTTCTGATGCAAACTATATAACTCAGTTGTTTGAAGATTTAAATGAGCAGTTTTCCTTGAAAACTCTAGAATCACTCATATACTTTTTAGGCCTAGAAGCAGTTAGGACAGCAGCTGGTTTACATCTCAGGCAGTCCAAATATGCCTCAGATTTGCTTGTCAAAACCAGAATGATGGATGCTTACCCATGCTCTACACCAATGGCTGTTGGTACTAGACTGAGTACTGATAATAGTGATTTGTTTGAGAGCCCTACATTATATCGCAGCACAATAGGAGCCTTGCAGTACCTAACACTGACTAGACTAGATATTAGCTTCACAGTTAATCGTCTAAGTCAGTTTTTACAAGCCCCAACTGAGTTACAATGGCAAGCGTGCAATCGAGTTCTGCGATATGTTAAAGGGACAATACACTATGGGCTGCAGTTTAAACCAGCAAGTTCTCTAAACATTGAGTGCTATGCTGATGCGGATTAGGGTAGTAATGTTGAAGATATGAGATCTACTAGTGGATATTGTGTCTACCTTGGACCTAATCTAATTCAGTGGAGCTCTAGGAAACAAAAATTTGTTGCGTTATCATCCACTGAAGCTGAATACAGGGCAGTAGCACAAACTGCTATAGAGGTTGCATGGCTTCAAAGTACATTTACTGAACTCAGCCTTCACTTGCCCTCGAAACCTGTAATTTGGTGTGACAATACAAGTGCTGGAGCCTTAGCTTCAAATCCAGTCTTTCATGCAAGAACAAAGCATATAGAAATAGATGCTCACGACATTAGGGAGCAAGTTCTTGGCAAGAATCTGACAGTTCAATATGTATAATCGAAATTGCAGATTGCAGATGTGTTGACAAAGGCATTATCTGTTGTTCAATTTATTGAGCTGAGGCAGAAAATAAATATGGTTGCAGTTCCTTGTAATACGTACTGATTCTTACCTGTTTTTGTAATGCAGAAAAAGATCAGAATGCACCTGGAAAATGGTTGAAATCTACTGTTGAAAAATGGTTGAAATCTGCTGTTGAAAAATGGTTGAAATATGCACTCTGTACTGATTCTTAACTGCTATTTATTGATTTCTGTGCTACTATTTTTGTAGTATAGAAGGTGACAGATGTGTGAATTTTTTTTACTAATGAAGTGTTGAGGAAGTTGTGGCAAATTGTAGAGTTGTGGCAGTTGTGACAGATGGGTGTTTTGTAGTAGTGGCAGATGTATGTGTTACAGTATTGATCTGTGATTTTTGAGATGATTTTGAGACAGTTTACAGAACTGTGAAGGGTTGAAGAAGTTGTAGAATTGTGCTCATGAATTTATAGTGTAGAGTTGTTAAACTAGAGGTTTGTGGTTGAATTTTTAGTTAGTTGTGCTGAGTAATGCAGACTGTCACTATATGATTGAGATAAGAGTTGTTACGTTGAGATGTTGTTTTGAGCTGGTTGTTATGTTCTTGGTGTTTGATTATTTGAAGTTGGTTAGTTGAAACTGCAAAAGTAGAACTGAAAATGTGCTGAGTTTTACTAAATATGCGCTGATGCAGAGTTGATCAGTTGAAAATTGAAATTGGTGAAACTAAAATTGCAGAGTTATTTTTGCATTGGTTGTTATGATTTGGCCAGCTTAATATGCTGAGTTCCACTGAAAATGTGCTGCCGTAGAGTTGATCAGTTGAAGTTGAAACTGGTGAAACTGAAATTGCAGAGTTGCTTTGAGCTGGTTTATGTTCTTCTTGTTGTTTTTTTGATTCTACTGAAAAGCTGCTTATCTCAAAACTAACAATGAATATGTAGAACTGAAATTGAGCTGCTTATCCTGAGTAGCTGAGTAGCTGAAATTGAAGAAGTTGAGTATGTGTTACCTAAAGGGGTTATATGAGCACAGAGGTATTACACAGAGACTTTAGTTTCAGAGGGGATATTGGTAAAAGAGCCAATGAATTTGAAATGCTGGTGGAAGAAGGATTACTGGAGCAGCAGAAGGAGAATGTCCAGTTTCAGAGGGGATGTTGGTCAAAGGACGAAAATGCAAAAAATTCAAGTAGCAGGAGGAAATTGTAAATCTGCAAGACGGTGTCGTTTTTTATTTTAGTAAAGTCAGTTGTACAATGCACTTTACTTGACTACTTTACTCTTCGTCCTTGTCTTTGTATAAAAGAGTAAAGTTTTTCTTTACTATAGCTTGATGAATTGAATCATTAAGTAAACGAAAATCAAACACATTTCTCTCTATTTTTCTGTTTTGTTTGCAAACCCTAAGCTAGTTTTACAATAAATACTTAACATATTCTACTCCGAGGTTTCTTCCCATTTTTACAAATTGCAAGAATTTAAGACATCTAGACTTAGCCGCGAATCTAGAAAATAGCATCCTTCCAAGTGCCATAGGTAATCTTTCTATTTCCTTGGAATATGTTCACTTGAAAGATTGCATTAATCAACTTGATAGAAATACACTTAGAAGGTAATGAATTGACTAGATCAATTCCAATTACACTTTGTGGACTAGAGAAACTCCAAGGTTTGTATATTTGAGATAATAAACTAGAAGGACTTATCCCAAATGATCTTTGTTATTTGAATAAATTGGTTGAGTTGTGATTGGATGGTAACACGAAAAATGGATCCATGTCTGGATGCTTAGGGAATCTCACTACACTCAGAAAATGTCTTAAGCTTTCAATAGGTTAACTTCTTCAATATGTACCCTCAACTTTGTAGAACCTTCAAGATATCTTGCTCATTGATTTTTCGTCAAATTCTCTAAATGGATATCTTTCATTAGACATTGGAAATCTTAAGGTTGTGATATATATAGATTTGTCAAGGAATCTTTTTTCAGGAAATATTCCAATCGTTATTGGTAGCCTAGAAAATCTACAAAATCTCTTTTTAGCATACAATAGATTCCAAGGTCAATTCCCAAAACATTTGGTCAATTAAGAAGTTTGGAATATTTGGATTTGTCTAGTGGCAATCTTTCTGGATTGATTCCCAAGTCATTAGAGTCACTCTAGTACCTCAAATATCTAAAATTATCATTCAACCAAGTGGTGAAATTCCTAGAGGAGGATCTTTCGGAAAAAATTTCTGCTGAATCATTTATGGGGAACCTAGCATTATGTAGTTCTCAAAAACTATAGGTTCTGCTATGCAAAACTAGCACATATGGAAAGTCAAGGGTAGATAAGGTTGTCATATCGATTGTTTTTCCATTAAGCATTACATTTACATTAGTTGTCTTTGTTCTTATATTTGTGTTTATCAAATGCCGGAGAAAGAAAACAAGGCCACTGCCTAATGTTGACAACATGGAGAAGAATTTCTTACCATGAACTTTCAAGAGCAACAAATGGATTCAGTGAAACCAACCTGATTGACAGAGGAAGTTATGGCTCAGTTTACATAGGAAGATTAGACGACGGGATGGAGCTTGCAGTAAAGGTATTCCACCTGCATTTTGAAGGAGCTCTTTCAAGTTTTGAGATTGAATTTGAAGTAAAGAGCAATATTTGTCATCGAAATCTTGTCAAAATTGTTAGTATATATATTAGTATCTTATAATATCCCTAGAATGTTGTTAGTATATATATTAATATCTTATAATATCCCTAGACTATATGAATATTCCTATAATTATGCTGTATTTTCCTGTAATTATGTAGGTTAGAATCTTTCCATATAGTGTATTTCCTTATTAACTTTGGCCTTCTCCACTATATATAAAGGTCTCCTTTGTATAGTTGAGATAGAAATGTACAATCATATGATTACTCAAAACTCTCTTTATTTCAACATGGTATCAGAGCCACTACTCTGATCTTCCTATCCGTGCAAGCCGTTTCATTGATGTTTCCTTCCGCACCAACCTTGGCTTTCCCTACACTAACAGTGGGATTTTCGTGGTTTTACATTCGATTTTTGCTCCCTTTTTTTTTTTAATCAAATCTGATCATAAACAGAGTCTTGAGAATTTTATCGATGTTTCTGTGTCAAGATTTTCCCGACACGCTTCCGTACGCGCCCCCATGCACCTCTTGAATATTCTGCATGTCTGACCACGTGCCACATATCTCCAATGGAAATATCAAGCCTATTACAGCCAACTTCAAGCCCAATCCAGGTAAGCCTTCCCAGCTCATTTTTCTTTCTTCTATGAATCAGCTCATTCGGTTCAAAGTCCAGCCCAGGTCCACCCCTTGACTCATTGACCGTTGACCAAAAAAAAAAAAAAAAAAATGGTATGTCTCACTGCTCTCCTAATCTTGATACCGTTGTTCATCCTGTTGATAACATTTTAGATGGCTCAAATTATAATATGTGGGCTCAAAATATGGAAGTATTTCTTAGAGGACGAAAATTGTGGAGTTATGTTTATGGTGATATTATTGCCCCTAAGCAACAAGATGGTGAGAGTCTTGATAAGTTTGCATGTCAGCTTGAAGATTGGAATAGTATTCATTATAAAATATTGTCTTGGTTTATTAATACTTTTGTTCCATCCATCCATAGCCTGCTTCGTAAGCTTGGTAATGCTCAAGCTACTTGGGATTTTCTTGCTAAATAATACAACTGCACTTATTATGCTTTGTTACAGTTCCAGCTTGTGACCAAGCTTTATCAGATGCGTCAGGAATTAGGTCAGTCCATTGCTGATTTGTATTCTCAAGTTGATGATCTTTGGGAACAGTTGTCTACTATAGATTCTCACCTCAAATGTTCTGATGACGTTGCATTGTCTGCAACCTACCGTGATCGTCGTAAGTTTATGCATTTTATGATGGCACTTCATAAGGATTTTCAATCTACTCGGGCCTCTCTTTTGCATCACACACCTCTTCCCACTCTTAAGACTGCAGTTATTGAACTTATTTCTGAAGAAAATCGTCATTCAACCATTAAGATGCAAACTCCAGATTTAGTTGTTGCTGCCATCCCTCATACTACCTTTGGATCTTCTCCAGCTTCAGGCCATTTCCGTTCTCAGTCCTCAAAGTCTGTCTTCTGCAAATACTGCAAATGTCCAGGTCACTTTGTTACAGAATGTTGAAAATTGCAAAACAAAAATCAGTCTCGGGCCATCCTGTTGCAAGCTGGTGTCGTGGCTCTAACTACCCCTTCTGCTCTTGAGTCTGCTGCTGAGCCTTCTTTAGTGCCACTACTGTCACTGCCACTGACATTGAGGCATTAATTCATCAGGTTTTATCTCAGTTTTCTAGTGCTTTGTCTGTCACCTTAGGTACATCTCCTTGTTTTTTTTATTCTACATGTTGTAATCACATGACCTTTGATTCCACCATTTTTTCACAAAAAATCTACTTTGTCACCCAATCCTATCATATATACTGCTGATGGTTCTCATTTATCTATTAGTCAAATTAGGTCTATTTCTTCCCCTACCTTATCTGTTGACAACACCTATCTTGTTCCCAAGTTATCCTTAAATCTCCTTTTAGTTGGTCAACTTTGTGAATTAGGTCTTCAGCTTACCTTTTATAATGCTGGTGTTGATGTGCAGGATCCACAGATGGGTCAACTTATTGGGACAGGCCATAAGATTGGACGTCTGTTCGAGCTCACTTCTTTGTAGCTTCCATCCAATTTGTCTCGCTCCATTGTTGCTCCTACCGTCTCTTCCCAATTATGGCATTCTCGGTTGGGTCATGCCTCTATACCTCGTGTTCATCTTTTGGCCTCCCAAGGTCACCTAGGTTCTATGGTTTTTGAGTCTTTTGATTGTGTTTCCTGTCAACTTGGCAAACAAACTCATTTATCTTTTAATATAAGTGATCTTTTTCGATTGCACCTTTTGATTTGATTCACTATGATATTTAAGGTCCTACCCCCACTCCTACTGAGGGGGGATCTCGTTATTTTGTTATCTTTGTTGATGACTATTCTCGTTATAGATGGCTATACTTGTTACAACATTGATCTGAGCTTGTTCGTGTTTACCAAACTTTTCACAAAATAGTACAAACTCAATTTTCTTGTACCATTAAAGTTTTTTGTTCAAATAATGCCATGGAATACAATGACAAAACTCTCATTGAGCTCCCGAATCAACAAGGCACACTGTTACATCGTTCTTGTCACTATACCTCTTAACAAAATGGTTGTGCTGAATGAAAACATCGTCATATCCTTGATACTGTAAGAGCTCTTTTACTTTCTGCTTCTTTACCTGAAAAGTTTTGGGGTGAAGCTGCTCTTACTGCTGTGTACACAATTAATCGAGTACCCTCACCTATAGTTCACAACAAATCTCCTTATGAGCTTCTCTATGGTATGGTTCCTAACTATTCCATACTTTGTGTCTTTGGTTGTGCCTGTTTTGTTACTCTTCCTCCTTATGAATGGACCAAACTTGAACCCCGTTCTCGGTTATGCTGTTTTCTTGGTTATGACTTAACTAAAAAAGGTTACCGTTGTTATGATCCTATCTCTAAACGTCTTCAAGTCTCTTGTCATGTGGAGTTTTGGGAACACAAACAATTTACTAGCATACCCACGTTCTCCCCTTCCTCCTCTAACCACTCAGTCATATTCATTGATCCCTCTATTGCTTTATTTTCTTACTCTTCTGCAAAGATTCTGAGCTCCTCAGACAGTTTTTCCACTACTACACTCGATCTAATTGATGCGTTTGATGGACCACCTGCCACAACACCCATTCCTTAGTCTTCTCCACTCCCTAGACCTCGTTGTTCCAGTTGGGTAAGTGTTCCTCCTACTCATCTTCGTGATTATCATTGTTTCTCTATCCTTGCCACCCTCCACAAACCTCACAATTATCATGAGGCTCGTATTGACCCTCTTTGGCAGCAAGCCATGTCTGATGAATTGAATGATCTTGTCAAAACACATACTTGGGATCTGGTGGACTTGCCTCATGGTAAAGCTGTAGTAGGATGCAAGTGGATTTATAAAATCAAGACTCGAGCAAATGGATCAGTTGAATGCTACAAGGCTCGAATTCTTGCTAAGGGGTTCACCCAGGAGTATGGGATTGACTATGAGGAGACTTTTGCTCCTGTTGCTAGACTTTCCTCTGCCAGATCTTTACTTGCAGTTGCTGCTGTCTGGTGTTGGGAACTTTTTCAAATGGATGTTAGAAACGTCTTCCTTAATGGTGATCTTATTGAAGAAGTTTACATGCAGCCTCCACCAGGCTATAAGCATCCTCCACATAAAGTTTGTCGTCTTCGTCGCACAATTTATGGGCTCAAACAGGCTCCTCGAGCTTGGTTTGAGAAATTTCAGTCAGTGGTTTCTCAATAAGGCTTTCTTTCTAGCCCATATAATTCTGCACTCTTTCTTCGCACTACTAGGGCAGGTACTATCCTTCTTCTTCTCTATATAGACGATATGATTATTACTGGTGATGATATTGCTGGTATTCGAGATCTTCAAACTTTTCTTAGTCAGAATTTTGAGATGTAGGATTTGGGACATCTTAACTACTTCCTTGGCCTTGAAGTCACTTCAAATCAGGATGGATATTATCTCATTCAAGCAAAATATGCCTCTGATTTACTTTCCAAAGCTGTGTTGACAGACAACAAAATAGCCATTAGTCCACTTGAGTATAATACTAAGCTTCTGGCCACTGACGGTTCTTCACTTACATATGCAACTCTTTATCGACAGTTAGTTGGCTGTCTCATTTATCTTACAGTCACTAGGCCTGACATTTCATATGTTGTTCATTTGGTCAGTCGGTTTATGAGTGCATCTCGATCTACCCATTTTGCCACGATTCTTCGAATTCTACGCTACATCAAGGGTACTCTGTTTCATGGTCTGCACTTCTCATCCCACTCCTTTCTGGAGCTATAGGCCTATTCTAATGCAAATTAGGCTGGTGATCCTACTGATCATCGCTCCACCACTGGTTATTGTTTCTTACTTGGTACTTCTTTGATTTCATGGCATAGTAAGAAACAGTCTGTTGTTGCCCGTTCTAGCACTGAGGCTGAGTGTTACGCTCTTGCTGATACAACATCTGAACTTTTGTGGTTACGCTGGCTTTTGAAAGATATGGGTGTTCCTCAATCAATAAGTTCTCCTCTTCACTGTGATAATCATAGTGCCATCCAGATTGCGCATAATGATGTGTTTCATGAACGTACTAAACATATTGAGATTGATTGTCACTTCATCCGCTATCATCTTCAGCAAGGTGTCCTCCAATTACATTTAGTTTCTTCTGAAGATAATCTTGCTGATATTTTTACGAAATCCCATCCACCTGTTCGACTTGGTGATCTTGTTTCCAAACTCTAATTGACTTCGCCAGCAAGAGTTTGAGAGGGAATGTTACTATATATATTAGTATCTTATAATATCCCTAGAATATTGTTAGTATATATATTAGTATCTTATAATATTCCTAGAATATATGATTATTCCTGTAATTAAGCTATACTTTCTTGTAATTATGCTAGGTTAGAGTCTTTCTGTATAGTGCATTTTTTTATTAACTTTGGCCTTCTCCACTATATATAGAGGTCTCCTTTGTATAATTAAGACACACAGAAATATACAATCATATAATTCCTCAAAACTCTCTTTATCTCAACAAAAATCATCAGCAATTGTTCAAACTATGATTTTAAATCTTTGATACTAGAGTATATGCCCAATGGGAGCCTTGGGAAATGCTTTTATTATGAGAATAGTGTTATGGACATTTCACAAAGGTCGAACATAATGATCGATGTTGCATCAACTTTGGAATATCTCCATTTTGGTTATTCAACCCTAATCATTCATTGTGACTTAAAGCCCAACAATGTCTTGCTAGACGAAAATATGATCACACATTTGGCTGATTTTGGCATCGTGAAGCTTTTAGGTGGAGAAGACTCAATGACACAAACACAAACCCTTGCCACCATTGGTTATATGGCTCCAGGTAATTGTTTCTAATTCAATATTTTATTTTTCATTAATTTTCTTTGTTATTGACTCTTTTTCTGTTCTCCTAGCCAGGAAAAAAAACTTAATGATTTATATATCACTATCAGAATATGGAAGGGAAGGAAGAATATCTAGAAAAGGAGATTTGTACAGTTATGAAATTTATGCTTATGGAAACGTCTATGAGGAAGAAGCCAGCGGATGAAATATTTATTGAAGAAATGAGCACAAGAATCTGGGTTGGGGAATCATTAAATAGTATAGTGATGAAAGTTGTAGACACAAATTTGCTAAGAAGGGATGATGAACATTTTTCTAGCAAGTAGGAACATGTTTCATCTATCTTAAGTTTGGCTATGGAGTGTACAAGAGAATCCCTGCAGGAGAGGATCAACATCAAAAAAGTGGTACCAAGACTCTTAAAAAATCAAAGTCAAATTTGCAAATTGGACAACGTCAAGAGGCAGAAGGGTTTCAAATTAAGGCTAATTTTTGTTTCCTTTTCTAAGGAGATAGTTCTTTCTCTTGCTCTGTTTCACTTTGTATTGGTCTAAGTTATTTAGCCTTTTCTTATATTCTTTCAGATATTTAAATCTATATCATTTGATTTCCAATTTGTTGTTGTGTTACAGGCCCTTTTCTAATGTAACGCCCCATTTGAGGTACGCAGTTAAGAGTTGCTGTACTACTTAAATGTTTATTGTTTCAACTTCAATTAAGCTTATATGTTTTTATTTTTGTTTGGTTGGCCCTTGATTGGATGGATGTATTGGGTTGCTTGAGTGATTGCCCTGAAAATTTTGAGACTTGGCGAAACTTTGTGTTATAGGCTTTGCCGGGGTGAAGAAGAAGCTTTGCCGCGGCGAAGAGGTTCTGCAGCCCACGGAGCTGCTGGAGTGTTTCACCGTGGCGATGGAATTGTCTTCGCCACGGCGATGGGTTGGCTGAAAAATTTGTTAAGTTTTAGATATTTTTTCCCCTAAGGGCAATTTGACCATTCTACCCCTAGTTAGCAGGAAAAGTGGGGAGTAAAATGTAAGAAAATTTCAGGGAGAATATGTTGGTATGGGGGTGTGATTGTAAGGAATCAAAGGATATGGATGGAATTTCCAAGAAAGAGTAAGGGCAAAATGGGAATGCTTGTGTATAAGTTGAGTTAAAAAGGGGTAAATGTAGAGAACCCCTTCATTTCATCCATTTCCACCACCTCTTCCATTCTCTTTTCCTCTCAAAGTTCCTTCAATCTTCCAAGGATTTCTAAGGGCTTTTTGAGTAGTTTTTAGTGAAGTTTTAATCTAAAGCATCCTAAGGTAAGGATTCTTGCTTTAGATGAGAGTTTTATTATGTTTTAGTTAAAGTCTTATGTTGTGGTTGTTATTTAAGGTTGTAGAGAAAGATCAAGCTACCAAAGGAAAGGAGGTGTGTTAGAGAAGCTATTTTCTCTCAAGGTAAGTAAATCACCAAGTTGAGATTAAGAACTCCTTGAGTGGAGATTTATGTATGTGTAATATGTTGTTGAGAGAGATGAGATGAGATGAGATGTATTTATTACTTGTTGTTGTAGTACTTAAATATGAGAAGGTTGAGTGATTGATGTTGGGTTGAGTTTGATTGAGTGGAAAGTTTGAGCAAACTATAGAAGTGTTTTCTTTGAAGGATTAGAGAGTATAAGGAGCCTCTTCCCATTTTGGTGATTATAAGAAAAAAGACAAAAGTATAGTTAAGTAGAGTTTATATGAGGAATGCAAAATGTCATATTTAACCCCCTTAATGTTTAGTCTTTTTATGTATTTGTTTCTAATTGTACTCATTATTACTTTATTTGGTTTAGGAAGCAAATGGAGGTGTAATTGAAAAACGGAATTAATTAGGGGAATTCGGACAGTTTCGCCACTGCTTTCGTTATTGGCATAATTCTCTCATCCGAGCTCCGATTGAGATGATTCAAAATGCTGTGGAACGCTAGAAAAGAGATCTACAATTTATGTTTTGAGTTTTTAGAGATACTGGCTGAATAAAGGTTGTAATCGAGCTTGAAGTTGACGCACCTGCATTGCCGACGTCCTGGAGCGTTCTGACTTGTTATGCAAGTCAGCTATTATTGCACGTTTTGAAGACATACATGCTGCACGAAAATTACAGCTGGGAAACACCACTTTCCTATTTATAGGACTCTTTTTATTTAGTTCCAATTAGAATTAAATTAGGATTAATGTATTTTAGGATAGGAGAATATTTCTTTTAGGAGATTGAGTGGGATTCAAACAACTAAATGGTATTTTAAAAGGGAGATCAGTTAGGTTTGGAGGGACCACGCCTCTTCTTCTTCTCTGGAATTTTTCTTTCTTTTTGAGTTTTTGGTTGATGGCCATGAGCGGCTAAAACTTTTGTAACTTGGTCGAAGGAAACGGAAACCTCGGAATCAAATAAACTGTGAGATCTTTCTGTTTTTGTTTTAGTGTTAAATTCATGTTGAGTATTGAATGTTATTCTGTGCATATTTTAGATGATGCATTTAATTAATAGGAGGCCACTAGTGTATTATTTGTTGAAATCTATGCTAAGTTTGATATCAAATCCGTAATTGTTTGATCCTCCAACTTGTGAAGCAACTGGGGAAGTAATTGTGCTGGTCAGGAATTAGTAACCTTACGAAGAACATTCAACTAAATTAAATACAACTGCTTGTGTTTGTGTGTTAGCTTCGTCGATCTCTCTAATTTTAAGCTGCACTAGATTAAATCTTGAGCGCTTGTCTAGGGTTGTTTAGGGGTAAGATTATAGGAGCGTTGTTCCTGATTAATTACAATTAAGGAGAGATAGGAAATTATTTTCAACGGTGAATATTCAATATGTGAATTGATTTTCTTTGCATCAATGATCAGTTATAAGATTTCGATGGTGGATGTTGACAGAGCAAGTTCGTCCTTTTGATTGAATTCGAATTAAATTGTTTTTGCTTTTACTGAAATGTTTTCTGTTTTTACACAAACACCCCAGCGTTTTTCACATCAAAGAAAATTCGGGTAGACACTCTCTCGTGGGGTCGACCTTGCTTACCCATATTACAGTTCAGTAGTTAGGTTCAGAAGGTTTAATTCTGGGTGCCTACGACAGCACACCAGATTTTGGCGCGTTGCCGGGGAGTGATTCTAGTCGATTTTTTTTGTGTTTGTTGTGATTTTTATTTTGCTTGTTATTTTTTTTATTTTCCAGAAAAAAAAAATATATTTTGGTAGTACTGTTCATGGCAGGAATTTTGGTTGAATTAGGAGAGCTGCGAGTTTGTTTCGAAGAAAACGACGTTTGAGCAAAACTAGAAATTTTTCTAGCCCCACCCTCTTGAGGCCAATTCGAATGTTTTGATACAGTTTTTGCCGTTTTAGTGTTTCTGGCCAATTTAACTTAATTTTTTTTTTTTTTTAATTTTCTAGTTAGTTTTCAATTTGTCATTCATTCTAATTCTTTTATTAGGTTTTTTGTTGTATGACCAGGTCCTAACCTTTGAATTAAATTCGATCAGAAATTGAAAGCACTTTGCGTAGGTTAAGGAAGGAAGTTCGGAGAAATTCTGAGGAAAGCAATTTGGCTTTGATTCCCATTTGACTAGCAACTGATATAGAAGAGGAGGACGTCGGGCTGGAAATCAAACTTTGAAAGCTTGCTGCCCCTGATTTGAATCAAGCACTTTATGCATAACTTTCTGTTTTAGATGTGCTACTACTTTTGAATTGAAACTGGATAATACATCTCTGCCCACTTTTCATGGTCTTGCAGGTGAAGACCCTCACAAGCATCTAAAGGAGCTTCATGTGGTTGCAGAGTATGAAAACCTACGGGGGTGACCGAGGAGCAAATCAAATTAAGAGCCTTCCGTTTTTGAAGGATGCGGCTAAGGATTGGCTTATTATCTACCCTCCGGAACTATAACCACATGGAACGAGATGAAGAGATTTTTTTGGAGAAATACTTCCCAGCTTCGAGGGCAGCAAACATTCGGAAAGAAATTTGTGGTATAAGGCAGCACAACGGAGAGTCCTTACATGAATACTGGGAGCGTTTTAAGAAATGTGTGCAAGCTGCCCCCATCATCAGATTAGTGAGCAGTTACTGATCCAGTACTTCTACGAGGGCCTCACATCACTGATAGGAGCATGATTGATGCTGCAAGTGGAGGAGCTTTGGTGGATAAGACCCCTGAGGCGCGCGAGGAACTGATTGCAAATATGGCGGCCAATTCTCAACAGTTTGGCAGTAGGCTTGACCTTCATCTAGGGTGATAATGAGGTAAATATTTCTTCCTAGAACAACAAATCTCTAGTCTAACTTCTCTTGTTCGTCAAATGGCTATAGGTAACATGCAAACAGTGAAGGCTTGCGGGATTTGTTCGGTAGTAGGGCATCCAACTGACATGTGCCCAACTCTTCAAGAGGAGCCTGTGAGCAAGTGAATGCAGGCAGGTGGTTTCCTGGACAACCGCAAAGGAAATATGATCCTTATTCGAGCACATATACCCTGGATGGAGGGGGATCACCCTAATCTTGCTATGGGAATCAACAAATGAATCACCCTACCTCAAAACAACCTAAATTACCAGCAGTACAAGCAGCCAACCCTCCTAGACAAAAACCGAGCAACATTCTAATTCTGGTATGTCTTTAGAAGATATTGTTAAGTCTCTTGCAAACTAATACTTGAAATTTCAACAGGAGACGAGAGAGCAGTGTTCAAAGTTTGGAGAATCAAATGATGTCAAATGGCAACCGCGATCAATAGGCTGGAGGCACAAAGTTCGGGGAAATTACCTCTCAAACGGTGGAAATCAAAGAAAAGTAAGTGCGATCGTCTTGAGAAGTGGTAAAGAGGTTGAGATTCCAATGAAGGCAGCCCCTGCATCGTCGAAGGAAGAAAAGGAGAAAGATGTAGTTGTAGACAGCAACATTCCCAATGACGATGGTGTTCCAAGCGTAGTTTCCGCTCTGTCCGACTTAAATCGATACCACCTTTTCCTCAAGCTTTAGCAGAATCTAGAAGAGATGAGCAAAACAGAGATATGTATGAGACTTTTCGTAGATGCGAGGTAATATTCCACTTTTGATGCTATTAAACAAGTACCTCGTTATGCTAAATTCTTGAAAGAATTGTGCACACTTAAGAGGAAACAGAAACTTAAGGGGGTGTGAAAAGGTGAGAGTGGGGAGGAATGTTTCTGCAGTGATTTAGAGAAAAATTCCAGCGAAGTGCAAGGATCCAAGTATGTTTACTATCCTTGTACGATAGGTAACACTAGGTTTGAGAAGGCCATGATAGACTTAGGAGCTTCTATTAATGTCATGCATATTCAATTATCTTCTTTGAAACTTGGACCTTTGAATAAAACTGGTGTGTAATTCAATTAGCTGATGGATCTAATGCCTATCTAAGGATGTAGTTGAGGATGTTTTGGTACAAGTTAATGGCTTAATTTTCCCTACTGATTTTATGTACTTGATATGGAAAATGGTGATCAAACTGCTCCTATTTTGTTAGGAAGACCTTTCTTAAAAAACATCCAAGACTAAGATAGATGTTTATAGTGGCATACTTACCATGGAGTTTGATGGTGAACTTGTCAAATTTAATATTTATGATGCCATGAAATACTGATGATGATGATGATGATCATGTTTATTCTATTGATTTGGTTGATTTTAGCACAGGGAGTTTTGAACTCAATGGAAAAGATGGATTGGGAGTTTCCATTAGTAGCATCTGAGGAAAGAGAATGAGGAGTAGCTTTTAGTACTGATTGCAGGAAACGGTTTGCAGCATGGAATGATTCCAAAGTTACAGTAGCAGTCAGGTAACTTTCCTTGTATTGCATTACCAATTTCTAACGAGAGGCCTTTACCTTTTTGCAGGCCCCCGTTCCAGATTTGAAGCCTCTCCCTAGTTACCTCAAGAACGTGTTCTGGGAGATGGTAGAATGTTACTTAGTGCATCGCAAGAAAAAAAGCTTTGAGTCGAGCCAACGACAATAAACAAAGGCGCTACTTGGGAGGCAACCCAAGGGGAGTTTGTTTTTTTTTCTGCATTTTAATTTGGGTATTTTGCCCTTCTGCATTACTTCCATTGGGGAAAATGTACAGTTTTAAGTTGGGGGGAGGGGATTTAGGTTTTGTTTAGGTCTGTTTTTTGTGTTAAAAAAAAAAAAATGCTAGTTTAAGGGTATATCGGCTGGGAACCAGAACCCGCCTTAAAAACTCTAGCAGTACTTGGCAACCTGGGTATAACAACGTACGTACACCTTAAACGAAATCCGCATTTGTTTTTAGGAAGGTTTATGCTTTAAGTCATGTGTTTGAACGTCTAGTGAGCATGAAATAGTAACTTGACTTTGTGTGAGCATATTCCTTGACTTAGGAGTTAGCAATCTTTCATAAAATAGGGTTAATCATATTGAATCTTGCAGTTTTGAAATAATATGTCTTGAGAGTGTGTGAAGACTTGGTAACGAAGCATGATTGAGGAGTGTATAACAACCTTAAAGAAAAAAAAAATTGTGTCTCTTAAGCATGTCCTAAATTTGGGTTTAAGCAAATAGGAAAAGAAAAGAAAGGTATGTGGTGAGTCGAGATGGAGGTAAAAACGCACTACTCATAACACAACCATAGAAATGAGAGGAGCATAAAATGCACTCATTCTTTTTCAAAAAAAAAAAAAAAAAAAAAGAGAAAAAAAATGTATCCTTAGTTTGCTACCAGTTTGTAGTAGTAAAGAGAAACAGTAAAAGAAAAGTGAGAGGGGAGTTGTACATGAATTGGTTTGATGAGTTCCTGTTTGCAAGACGTGATTAAGAGTAATTGTGGAGATGATAAAGAGAGATGAATGTCATTAACTCTGTTTATTTTATTTTGCTGCTCTAAGTTAGGTATGAATATGCATGGATTATATTGTTGCTTATGCATCATGCTGATGTTCTTGAGATGACTTGAGATGATGGTGTTCCTGATATGACTTGGTGTAGGGTTGTTTGAATTAGTTTGCCCGAGGACGTGCAAAGCTAAGTGTGGGGGAATTTGATGGAATGCAAAATGTCATATTTAACCCCCTTAATGTTAGTTTTATTGTATTTGTTCCAATGTACTCATTATTACTTTATTTGGTTTAGGAAGCAAATGGAGGTGTTAATTGAAAAACGGAATTAATTAGGGGAATTCGGACAGTTTCGCCACTGCTTCGTATTCTGGGCATAATTTCTCATCCGATCCGATTGAGATGATTCAAAATGCTGTGGAACGCTAAGAAAGAGATCTACAACTTATGTTTGAGTTTTAGAGATACTGGCTGAATAAAGGTTGTAATCGAGCTTGAAGTGTGACGCACCTGCATTGCCGACGTCCTGGAGCGTTCTGATCTGTGTATGCAAGTCAGTCTATTATTGCACGTTTTGAAGACATACATGCTGCACGAAAATTACAGCTGGAAACAACACTTTCTATTTTATTAGGACTCTATTTATTTTAGTTCCAATTAGAATTAAATTAGGATTAATGTTATTTTAGGATAGGAGAATATTTCTTTAGGAGATTGAGTGGGATTCAAACACTTAAATTGTATTTAAAAGGGAGATCAGATTAGGTTTGGAGGGACCACGTCTCTCTTCTCTTCTCGGATTTTCTTTCTTTTTGAGTTTTGGTTGATGGCCATGAGCGGCTAAAACTTGTAACTTGGTCGAAGGAAACGGAAACCTCGGAATCAAAAACTGTGAGATCTTTCGTTTTTAGTGTTAAATTCATGTTTGAGTATTGAATGTGTATTCTGGGCATATTTTTATGATGATGCATTTAATTACTAGGAGGCCTAACTAGTGTATTATTTGTTGAAATCTACTGCTAAGTTTGATATCAAATCCGTATTGTTTGATCCCTCCAACTTGTGAAGCACATGGGGTAAGTAATTTGCTGCGTCAGGAATTAGTAACCTTACGAAGAACATTCAACTAAATTAAATACAACTGCTTGTGTTTTGTGTGTTTAGCTTCGTCGATCTCTCTAATATTAGGCTGCCACAAGATTAAATCTTGAGCGCTTTGTCTAGGGTTGTTTAGGGGTAAGATAATTAGGATCGCCTTGTTTCCTGATTAATTACAATTAAGGAGAGATAGGAAATTATTTTCAACGGTGAATATTCAATATGTGAATTGATTTTCTTTGCATCAATGATCAGTTATAAGATTCCGATGGTGGATGTTGACAGAGACCAAGTTCGTCCTTTTGATTGAATTCGAATTAAATTGTTTTTGCTTTTACTGAAATTGTTTTCTGTTTTTACACAAACCCCCCAGCGTTTTTCACATCAAAGAAAATTCGGGTAGACACTCTTCGTGGGATCGACCCTTGCTTACCCTATTTACAGTTCAGTAGTTAGGTTCGGAAGGTTTTAATTCTGGGTGCCTACGACAGCACACCAATATGCACATGACTTGTATGATGAAATGCTCAAGAGAAGCATGAGTAAGAGTAGAAAGCCTTAATTTTTGCTACATAGCATAATTGCATTTCATATGTGCATTAATCATGCATTAGAAAAAGAGAGTAGAGAAATTGAGTTTAAACTACTCTAAGAGTAGAGAGAAAGAGAGAATGAGTACTAGAGAATAAAGAGAAAGTAGTGCTAGACAAGAGAATAGAGTAGGTTATGCGATGGGGAACCTGTGAGTATGGGTAGAGTATTCCTGCATGTACGCCGCATTGAGAGAGCGGCATGAGTAACAGAGAGAGAAGTGGTATAGCCCGTGAGAGTGCATGCGGATGAGGGCTATACCCGAGTTTACCCGAGAGAGAGATTATGCACTCACATGGCCAAGGGTTCCGAATTCATGCATAACCGAGTCCGATCGGCTAGAATGGGTAAAAGTCACAGAGAGTGGGAGTGAGTCCCAGCCGTGCCTCCGGTCAAATGGGGCCGTGACTTGCTAGAGAGAGAGTTAATAGAAAAGAAAGAGAAACAAAGGGAGAGAAACCGAAAGAGAAAGCAAAGAGAGTAATGAGAATTGTAAGGAAAGAATTGAGGAGAAAGAGTTACGGGGATAGATGAGTAGAGGGTTTACTTACTGAGCATTATTTTGTGCTCACCCCGTTGTTTCCTATGTTTTTGCAGGATCTAGGTGAGGACACAGTCGGATGGATGTCGGCAAGCAAGGGGAAATGGCTACACTGTCCACCTTATTGTTCATAGTTTTGTATATGACATGAGTTTTGTACAAAGAATGTATATATTTAATAAAAGAAAATTTTGGGCCCAATTTTTATGCTATTTTACATGTATTTTACTATGCATATTTTATGAGAATACGAGTAGAAAGCAGTCATTACATTTAACAAAGAAGGTTTGGGCTATAACATGTTTTCAAATGAAAAACCTTTTAACAAAACACATAAACCATTCATTAAACTAAAAACATCTTTTAAGAGATGTGGCTTTTGTAAGTATGTTAGTCATAACACACACAAATGTCACATTAGGAAAGGCAAACCTTTTATGGTAAAAAGGGTTTGGATTGCTAAGGGATTGGTTAAAACTAACTCACATGGACCCAAGACCATTTGGGTACTAAAAAGTACATGAATGTTTTCATTGTGTAGGTGTGTCTTGAAGCAAAGAAGCAAGGAGCAAACAAGTGGTATCTTGATAGTGGATGCTCAAGACATATGATGGGAGACAAGAGCTTGTTTATCTCACTGAAGCCAAAGAATGGAGGAAATGTTCGCTTTGGTGACAACTCAAAAGGAGGAGTCATTGGCATTGGCTCTATCGGTAACAAGTCTCTAACTGTTCATGATGTGTTACTTGTGGATGGATTGAAGCATAATCTATTGAGTATTAGTCAATTGAGTGACAAGGGCTTAAGGTTGTTTTCCAATCCATGTGTTGTGAATTCATTGAGTCTAGGACTAGTAAAATTGCATTTATAGGTTATAGACATTCAAATGTTTATATTGTTGATTTGTGTGACATTGCATCCAAAGATCTGTCTTTTGTGCACAAAGGATGAAGATGGTTGGCTTTGGCATAGAAGATTAGGTCATGGAAGCATGGATGTTATTGTAAAGCTTTCAAAAAGAGAAGTAGTATACGGTTTGCCTAAGCATTTTTTTTTTTTTTTTTAAAAAGATCATGTTTATGATGCATGTGCAAATGACAAACAAAATCGTGTTTGTTTTAAACCAAAGAATGTTGTATCAACCTCTAGACCTTTACAATTGTTGCATATGGATTTGTGTCGTGCCACAAGGACAACTAGTCTAGGAGGTAAGCACTATTGTTTGGTGATTGTTGATGATTATTCATGTTTTACATGGATGTTATTTCTTGTGCATAAAAATGATTCATTGAATCATTGTTGCATTTGATTAGGAAATTGCAAAACCAAGTAGGTTATGCAATTGCATGCATTAGAAGTGATCATGGAAAATAATTTGAAAGTACATTATTTGAATCATATTGCAATGAGCATGACATTGAGCATAATTTTTCTGCACCTAGGGCTCCTCAACAAAATGGAGTTGTTGAGAGGAGAAATAGAGTTTCAGTATGGCTAGGACCATGTTCTTGTTAAAGGAGGTGCCCTCGAGCCAATCAATTATTGTAGTATTGACTCTTTGTAAGAATGTTTATTTATCAATAAAAGGCTTTTTCTTTTATATCATGTAATTCATAATTATATATATTGATATATGTCCTTAGGATGGTAGAACCATGACGAGGGTATTGAGTTTTTCAATTCTTGATAGTGAGAACCCTATGATCACATATGGTGGCCATTCTAGAAATGTCCATAGCTCCAGTATTATTCTGACCAAGGTCACAGGTAATACGATAAGGCTATCATAGTGTTGAACGACCCTTTCGTAAGGCAGTAATTGATCTCACTTGTCAAGGTTGTTTGTCAACAACCTAGTGCAACACATGGGTGCTTGCCATAGGCGAGTTCACCAAACAGACCCACTAGAGGATTCCACATAGATGGTAACCTTAGTGTCTATGAAATAAATCCTCTAACAGATGGTGGTGCATGTGATTTTTTAGACTTGAGATCATCGGAGCTCCTCGCGCAACAATTGGTGTGGTTTGATACTAGCCCAACGTAGTTCTACTCAAAACTATCAAACAGTATTGATTGGCTACATCGAGAAGTGTATCAAGACTATGGTGGATCGACATAGGATTCATCACTCCCAGGTATGGGAGAAATGATCTCGTTGAGTAATTTGGTAGATGACAACGACATTAAATCTATGACCATAGTGGGATTGAGTAATAGCTCAATACAATCTATTCTGGTCGTTGGTCCAATAACCAAATACCGAGATATCAAGGATATTCGAAGTTGACACTACTTCTGTGCCTCGGCCTTGATGAGATAATAGACGATGAAAGGATTGAATTGCACGGTAACCATACTGTTGATAGGCAGTGGTTTTTGCTGAAGCCGAATCTATCGGGTGGCCATGATGCCTGGTTAGAGGCTAATCTTGGTCTATGTCTAATGGGACGATTGATTGATTGTCAATCGCGATACGATTCATTACCGATATAATGAGGAGCCTTCGGGTCGCACACATAGAAGACAGATTAAGAATAAAATTTGTGAGTGGGGCATTTTTGTCATTTATGATGAAAGGGTATTTTTGTATTTTAAGATGAATGAGCATTTAGGTAATCTCTTAGTGCAATTAAATTTGTTGAGGTTGTTGCCTATATTTAATTTCACATGGAAATTAAATTGGTGAAATTCTATATTTAAATATTTGGTTTATATATATATATATAAATTTATACATACTATTTAATATTAATAATTATTAATATTAATTTGATAATATAGAATTCAAATTTGATTTTAAATTTAAATTGAAATGCTTTGTTTGGTTTTTGGAATAATGCTAATCTAAATATGGAATAAGTAGATTGCTATTCCATATTAGATTAGGTTTTAGTGTGCACTATTTAAGTGCAACTAAAAATTAAATGAGATATTCTTTCTCAAATAAAAGAAACCCTAGCCACCCTCTCTATTGCTCTTCCAAATGTGAGCCTCTGTTGTGAGAGAAAGAATTTTTCTCCTAAGGAAAATTTATGCAGAAAATATTCTTCAAGTTGTGAGATTTTGCTAGTCTATAAAATCTCTCAATGGTGTTTGTTCTGTCTTTGTGCGAATACCACGAGTGCACTTCTACTTTGAAGTGGTAGCGATTCCAACTTCAAATCGAAGGAGCCTCCGACGCTGGTATGAAGCTTTACATCTTTTGATTTGGTTGTTTTAATAAAATAATGTAAATCGGCATAAGGATTTTGGTTTAAAGGTTTGCGGATCTTTAAAATTTTTTAATTTCTGCTGTGTTTAATAGATCCGTAAACTTACAGTGGTATTAGAGCCTCTTATGTTTGATTAGATTATTTTAATTGTCAATTGAATGATTTATGTCGATGATGTATGTTTCAGATTTTAATTCGGCGATTAAAATCTGAAAATTGGCCAATAGTTTGGTTAAGATATTGTGCTGGATTTTTGCATCTGTTTTTGTTTCAGGTTTAATGAAATCAAATAAAACTTGATTTCGGGTGTTGGATGATACTGCCCTTAGGGGTGTGGGTGGCTGCCCTAAAAGGGTAGCAACCACGAAGAGGAGTAGCAGAGTGCGAATGCGTGCAAAGTGCTCGGCGTTTGGGCACCTTACAGTGTACAATAGCATTGCTGTTGGGTGCTGCTTGTGCCAGGGAGGTGGCCACATGTGTTGGCATGCGACCTTAACTGGTGCTGTTGGTAGCAGCACAGTAGTTGCCTACTATTGTCCTGCTCTTTTTGCCCTGCTAGCGGTGGCCCCGTGGTGGCCAAGTGCCTGTCGGCACTTGGCCTTGACTGACACTTGGTTTTTCAGCCAAGTGCCCAATTTGACATGCGTGAGAATGCATGTCAAATCTGGAAAAAAAGGGGACAACACACAGAAAGATGCAAAAGGGCCAAATTTTGGGCTTTTTCGCATTGTTGCGTGATAAAGAAAGTCCAGAATTTTTTTTGACATATGTTGCTGCATATTGGAAATATTCTGGAGGCCCAATTGAGTGAGGCCCAAATCCAATGGGTTAAATTGCGATTTTTCAATATTGTTGGACCTAAAAAATGTTGTTAAACATCAAGGGGTAATTAGTAATTTACCAAACCAAATCAAAATCTAATTTTGATTGTTTTATGCGTGACTCTTGTATGTAAATATGCATGGTGTATGGTGCATAAGCCTTTTGGACCTAGTTTAATTTTGGGTTATGTAATTTTAAAATAGGACCGGCGTACCCTGCCTTTCTCTATTATCTTCGTTGTACTTCTTTCTCTCATCTCACTCCCCTCAAATGTAGCTCGAGGTTTCTTTTCAAATATGTAAAATTAGATTTGTAATTTTATTTTGAAAGTTGTGGAATGTCCAAGAAGAAGAAGCGAAGGAAGAAGAAGGAAAAATTACTTTGTAATTAAACCTAGGTTGACCTACCGATTCCTCTAGGCTTGGGGAATCGGTTTTAGTTAAGGCTATGCACCAACACGTTTATTTTACACTTAATATGCATGCTAAGGGTGTATGTTATGACTATAACATGCTAAACAAGATAAAACTGGTGAGGTACACAAAATAAAAAATCCCTCGATAAAGTATATGAAGTCAATCAATAAAAGCCTTCCATCACCATGGGTTTAATCAAACTACTGTTCGTCGGAACCTTGTTTGCCAAAGCAAAAAGTACACTTCTACCAGTGGGAGGTTAAACTTCATTGGAGTTTTCCTTAATGGTGATGGGTTGACTTAAATGATATGTTTTGCTTGTTCACCAAAACAAAAGTTGATAAGCATATTAGGCATAGTAGAGAAGTGCACTTTACAAGTGTAGGTGGTGACATATAGTGTCCACTCTACTAATATGGAGAATTACACTTGAGGACAATGGTTGGTGCCATTGAATTGTGTAATTGGCTTGTTGGCTTGGTTTACATTAGAGGTTGGTAGATGGAGCTATCAATTGGTGTAAGTTAAGTTTGTTGGTTTACCTAATCAACCCATTTTGGCTTGCTTGCCAAAGTGAAGGTTTGAAATTGGCTAGATGGGATCTCAATCCATTAGGAAAGCCAACGGGCTTTCTTGGGTTAATAGTGAGGGCTATTAGCTTGAGGAAAATAGTGGGTGCAATCATTTAATAAAAGACATTGTTAAATAATAATAAACATTATAATAACTTTTGTTTTTTTACATTTGTAGATTCATTACAATGAGTAATAGCAACCTGCAATCGATAATCGAGAAAGAAAACAGGCTGGATGGATCCAATTTCTCGGACTGGTATCAAAATCTTTGGATTGTACTAAAGTCCGAAAAGAAATTGTATGTCCTTGATAAGCCTTATCCGGTTGAGCCTAAACCTGATGCCACTCAGGAAACTAAGGATACTTATCAAAAGGTCCTTAATGATGCTGATAATGTTCAATGCATTATGCTAGCATCGCTGACATTTGAGCTGCAAAAGTAGCATGAGAATATGGATGCACATGCCATAATTCTGCACCTTAAGGAGATTTTTCAAAGTAACAAAGGTGTTGTTTAGGAGCCGAATGACTAAGGGAGCCCAAGTTAGTCCTCATGTGCTCAAGTTGATTGGGTACATAGAGAGGCTTGAGACTTTGGGTTTTGGTGTGGATGCAGACTTACAAGTGGATTTAATTCGGTAGTCACTACCTGATTCTTATTCATCGTTCATAATGAACTTCAATATGAACACGATTGTGAAGTCCTTGTAGGAGCTTCTAAATATGTTGAGGACTACGGAGCAGGTTTTGAAAAAGTCCAAACCTATTTTACTAGTTACTACTTGTAATGCCAAGGTTAAGGGTAAAGGAAAGGCCAAGGTCTATCCCAAGTCCGAACCCAAAAGATAGGATGCTTTTAAGCTTAAGGGTGGCATTGCGAAAGGTGGGAAGATAGTTTGCTTCTATTGTGGCAAGCTTGGCCATTGGAGCAAGGAAAAGTCAGACACCTCGACTTCAGGTATGTACATGATTGAGATGAACTTCTCCCCTTCAACATCTCGGGCCATTAACATAGGATGTGGTACTCACATTTGTATTGATGTGTAGGGACTAAAGTAGAGTAGATTGCTCGCCAAGGGAGAGGTGGACCTATGAGTTGGAAATAGAGCACACGTGACTACATTGGTTGTAGGATCTTATTGTTTCTCTTTGCCTATGGGCTTATTTTTAGAACTTAATAATTGTCATATTGTACCTTCTATTTCAAGAAACATTATATCAGTATCTGCTTTGGATGATACGGGATATCATTTTGAAATTTCTAATGGATTGTTGTCTTTTAGTTTGAATGGTATTCATATGGAAATGCAAGGTTATATAACGGATTATATGTTCTAGATTTAAACAATAAGGATATGCTCAATGTAGAAACAAAGAAAGCTAAACATAGTGATCAAACCTAAACATACCTTTGGCATTATAGATTGGGTCATGTTAATCCGACTCGCATTGCAAAACTTCAAAGGGATGGAATTTTGGACCCTTTAGACTTTTAGTCATTTGAGGCATGCGAGTCATGCCTTTTAGGCAAGAAGACCAAGTCGCCTTTCACAGGACAAAGTGAAAGGGCTACTGAATTGTTAGACATCATCTATAGTGATGTATGTGGTCCACTAATAATTGAAGCCAGATATGGATATTCGTATTTCATCACATTTACAGACGACCTCAATAGATATGGTTATGTCTACCTTATGAGACATAAATCTGAAGCCTTTGATAAATTCAAAGAATTCAGAAGTGAAGTACAAAATATGTTAGATAAGAGTATTAAAGCTCTTCGGTTAGATCGAGGAGGTGAATACTTGAGTTTTAGGTTTTTTGAATACCTAAAGGAGTGTGGGATAGTTTCACAACTTACCCCTCCGTATACACTCCAACATAATGGTGTGTCTAAAAGGAGAGATATGACCTTACTTGATATGGTTAGGTCCATGATGAGTTTTAGTGATCTACCCGCATCATTCTAGGGTTATGCCCTAAAGACTGCGACTCACGTACTTAACTGTGTGCCATCAAAGTCTATGGATAAGACTCCATATGAACTATAGAGTGGGCGAAAGCCCGTCTTATCTAAAGATATAGGGTTGTGAAGCTTATGTCAAGAAACTGACTTCTAACAAGCTAGGCCCCAAATATATATTTGTGAGGTATCCTAAGGAGACCAAAGGATATTATTTCTACCACCCAAAAGAGTGCAAAGTTTTTGTCACTTGTATTGGTGTCTTCTCAGAGAAGGAATTTCTTCTTAGAGGTACTAATGGGAGAAAAATATAACTCGATGAAGTTCTAGTACCATAAGATACCTTAGATGAAGGACGAGATGATGTGCCACAATAAGTGGTTGAACATCGTGAGGAGGTTACTCCACAATCTGTGGAACAAAGTGAACCACCTCAAGTAGCACAAGAGCTATGTAGGTATGGAAGAGTACATCATGAGCCCGAGAGATATGGTTTTCTCATGACTCAGCATGGCGATGTACTGGTCTACCAAGACAATGAACCTAGGACCTACGATGATACTATATTAGATCCAGATTCCATTAAATGACTTGAAGTCATGAAATCTGAGATGAACTCCTTGTACCAAACCGAGTATAGTCTCTGGTGGATCCACCTAAAGGCGTAAAATCCATAGGGTGTAAATGGGTCTTCAAGAAGAAGATTGGCATGGATGGCAAGGTGCATACCTATATGGCATGGCTGGTTGCCAAAGTTTCAAACAAATTCATGAAAAGGTTTCTTCATTGACTATGAAGAAACCTTTTTGTCAGTTGCCATGATTAAGTCTATCTGGATTATGCTTGCGATTGCTGCATATCACGACTATGAGATTTGGCAGATGGATGTCAAAATAGCTTTTCCAAATGGAAACTTTGAACATGATGTGTATATGACACAACTCTATGGTTTCATTCTTGATAGACAAACTGATAAGATATGCAAGTTGCAAAGGTCCATTTATGGACTCAAGCAAGCTTTAAGGAGTTGGAACATTCGTTTTGATGAAGCTGTAAAAGAATTTGGTTTCATCAAGAACGGAGATGAGCCCTATGTTTACAAGAAAGTAAGTGGGAGTGCAGTGGCATTCTTGGTGTTGTATGTCAACGACATACTTCTCATTGGGAATGATATACCGAACTTGCAGTCGGTAAAAACTTGGTTATCCAAGTGCTTCTCTATGAAAGACTTAGGAGAAGTAGCCTACATCTTTGGAACAAAGATCTACCATGATAGATCACATATATTGCTTGTCACTGAAGAGATTTAGTTTGGAAGAATCCAAGAAGGGATTTCTTCTAATGTCACATGGTGTCTATCTCTCTAAGGATATGTGTCCTAAAACACATGATGAGAGAGATAGGATGAAAAGGATCCCATATGCGTCAGCAATTGGATCCATCATGTATGTCATGTTGTGTACTCGAATTGATGTCTCATATGCATTAAGCACTTGTAGTAGATATCAATCGGATCTAGGTGAGCATTACTTGATAGCTGTCAAGAACATCCTTAAATACCTGAAAAGGACTAAGGATATGTTCTTGGTTTATGGAGGGGAAGATGAGCTCACCGTAAGAGGATACAGTGATGCTAGTTCCAAACAAATAAAGATGATTATCGTTCACAGTCTAGGTTTGTATTTTGTCTCAATGGAGCTGTAGTGAGCTGGAAGAGCTCTAAGCAAAGCATGGTAGCAGACTCTACAATGGAGGCTGAGTATATCGCATTATCTAATGCGGCTAAGGAGACGGTTTGGATTAAGAAGTTCGTCACCAAACTTGGTGTGGTTTCTATGATTGTTGATCCAATAGATGTCTATTGTGACAACAATGGAGCAAAAGCTCAAGCAAAGGAACCACGGTCTCACTAGAAGTCCAGATACATACTCAGGCTATTTCATCTTATCAAAGAAATGGTTGAGAGGATAGATGTGCAGATTAGCAAAGTACATACTGATGACAATCTTGCCGATCCACTAACGAAGCCTCTGTCGTAGTAGAAGCTTAAAAAGCACTTAAGGTCATTCGGTATTAAATACATGAATGATTGACTATAGTGCAAGTGGGAGATTATTAGAGTAGGTGCCTTAGAGCCAATTAATTATTATAGTATTGACTCTTTGTAAAAATGTTTATTTATCAATAAAATATTTTTTCTTCTATATCGTGTAATTCATAATTGTATGTATTGATATACGTCCTTAGGATGGTAGAATAGTGAGAAGGGTATTGAGTGTTTCAAATCTTGATAGTGAGAACATTGCTATAGTTTTTAAGTGAGGTAAATTATGTGTTGCTTTTGCATGCATCAACCACATTCCACAGGTTTGACATTGTCTAGGGAGTGTTAGGAAACGATCGAGCTTATGGCAGCGGAACACAAAAATTTTAGAGCACAAATTGTTTCCCATTAAACCAAGATCAAGGCAGAGATTATACATTTTATATGTTAAATCAAAATCTACAGTACTATGAATGATCAGAGTAAAGTTTAGAGTTCATACGCACGTTTGGAGGCTCTGTCAAACTTGTCTCTGACTGGGTTCACTCCCGATTCAAAATAGAATCGAATCAGCAGTAATCCACACGAAGATAACCCGAAGAGCTAAAGAGGGATTTGCTAGATCTTTTTTAGCTTTAAGAACCAAATCAAGAATCAAGAAATTTTGATTCAACAAAGCAAGGGTGGCGTGAGACTTGAGAGGGCTGTGTGTTTTCTTTTTCTTTCAAGTAAAAAATGATTGAATGAATTCACATTTTAATTCACAAAACCTTGCACTTATATAGTGCGCACAAAACCCTATTCCATTAAGGAATAGGCTTGGGCTTCAACCCAAACAGCCACTATGTCCAAACACTCCCAATCATGATATTTTAATTATAATTATTATTATCTTCAATTAAACTCAATTAATGTATTTATAGAAATACATTAACATTTAATTAATAATAATAATGCATTTAAATATATGTGTACATATATTTAAATATAATCTTACTTATTTAATTTTAATATCAAATTAAATATAGGTAACAGCCTCAACAAATTTAATTGCACTGTGAGATTACCAAAATACCCTTTCGCCCTAAAAGACAAAAATGCCCCTTGCACAAGCTGATTCTTAAATTATCTTCTATGTGTGTGACCCGTAGGCTCCTCATTATACTGGCAGTGTATAGTATCGCGATTAACACCAATTAATCATCTCACTATACACAGACCAAGATTGGCCCCTAGTAAGGTATCATGGCCACTCGATAGATTCGGATTCAACGAAGCAGCTACCTGTCAACGATATGGTTACCGTACAATCTAATCCTTTCATCATCTGTTATCTCAATGAGACTGGGGTATAGAAATAGCATCAACCTCAGTTTACTCTTGATATATTTGTATTCAGTTACTAGACTAATTATCGGAATAGTGAATTGGATTGAGCAACAACTCAATCCCACTGTGATCACAGATTTATTGTCATTGTCATTAACTGAATTGGGCCGTGAGAGAACTTCTCTTGTACCCGAGAGTGATGAATCCTCTGTCGATCCACCATAGTCTTGATACACTCCTGATGCAGCCAATCACTATGTATTGACAACTTTGAATAAAAATGCGTTGGGCTAGTGTCAAACTACACCGATCGGTGTATAAGGCGCTCCGGTGATCTCCAGTCTAAGGATCACATGCACCACCATTCGTTAAAGGATTTTTTCTATAGACACGAGGGTTATCATTTATATGGAATCCTCTAGTGGGTCAGTCTAGTGAACTTGCCTACAGCAAGCACCCATATGTTGCACCAGGTTGTCAACAAACAACCTTGACAAGTGAGATATGCTACTGCCTTTTGACAGGGTCGTTCAATACTATGATAGCCTTATCGTATTATCTGTGCCCTTGGTCAGAATAATGTTGGGGCTACGGACATTTCTAGAATGGCCACTGTATGTGCTCACAGGGTTCTCACTATCAAGATTTGAAACACTTGATACACTCGTCACGGTTCTACCATTCTAAGGACATATATCAATACATACAAGGTTTACATGATACAGTAGATAATATCTTTTATTGACTAACAAACATTATTACAAAGAGTCAATTCCACAATAATTGATTGGCTCTAGGGCACTTACTCCAACAGGGAGATGAGCATAAATGGATTTTATCTTGCACTCATGATGCACCTTAAGTTTTGAAGGATCAAATTCAAGCCTTATGCTTATAGATCAGGTGTTTATTGTGATCGGTGTTGTTTCTTATCAAAGAGTAAAGTGTAGTTTGTGATCAAACAGGAGTGAGAGCAGGGGTTTGAAGAGGTAGTGGTTGTGGTTTTAGCATGAATGGGATATTTGTAATTGGGTTTATGACAATTGTTTTGCCTTCCTAAAAAAGGAATGAACAGGGGTTGTAGGTAAAATTAGAGTTTTGAAATTAAGGAAGGTGTTGTGGGTGATTGATGGATGTTTTGGGTGGGTATTCAGTTATAGGTCGTTTGTTTAATGAGAAATGATGAGTGTGTTGGTAATTGAAATCGTCTATTTGGCTTCTTTTCTTGGTGCTAAAGATACCAATTTGTTCTTGAGGATGACAAGGGTGAGAACCAAGAATGGAATTCATTTCTAATCCAATATTAGGCATGAAAAATAATTATTCAAGAATAATGAGTAAAGTAGAAATCAGGTTGTTTTGTATGAATCTTAGAGAGAAAAGTATGAGTAGAACAAAACTAAACAAAAGGAAATAAGAAAAAAAAAAAAAAAAGGTTTGATATAGCTTAAATAAAGAGCCGAGGGTGGGATTTCTTGATAGAGAAGAAACCGTGCGAGGGAATGAGTGTTTCCTAATTGTGATCCTAGTGTCTCCCGGCTAGTAGAGTTGAGCAAGTGAGAATCATTGTTTTAAATTCGACCCGTTGTGAGACCTGGTAAGGTGATCAGGTTACGGCTCGATCGCCTAGTTGAACCAGTGATGTCAACAGTAATTTTATTTTTAAAAAATTACAAATTAATCTCTTAAATTTTAGTATATTATAAAAATACCCCTAAAAATTTTCAAATTAGTCCTTAAAAATTTTATTTATTTAAAATGCCCCCAACAAATTACCAATTAATCCTTAAACCTTTGACATATCTCCAAAACACTCCTAGAAAATTACTATTAATCCCTATATACTTGAAATATTACTCCCTAAAACCTGAACTGGACCGGAGAAGCTGATGGGTCCTGCTCGGACCGATCTGACCGGCCGATCCAATCCAGGTTTTAAAATAGTGGTGAGAATATGAAATTTAATTCAACATACACCTCATCAAGGATTTAGGGTTGTTCTACCACTACACAACACTACTTCAACTAAAACCCAATCTCATGTTCTTAAATGTGTTTCCTAATTCTAATCCTAGTGGTAACTGGTTAATAAAGTTAGTTCATATGAGAGTATTTCCAAATTGACATTCAACTCCTTTTACTATGTATTCATACATATGTATATAAAGAGTAAAAATCGATTAGCCCTCTATAGTTTGAGAAATGCAAGGTTGTTGGACAATTATTGCAGTTTTAATCAAATTACTCCCAATCATTTCAGAAACTAATCAATTACTTGTAAAAATCCTAAAACCGTCTAACCTCCGTTAAGTACATGGTAATTTCATCCTCTTTCTCCTTTCTCCCTTTCCTTTTTCTACCTTTTCACATTTCTTCCCGTCCTTTTTCTCTTTCTCCCTTCATTCTTTTATTTTTTTCCGTTCTATAATGGTAATTTAGGCTTCCTTAATGTTTGATGATCTACAATATAGTGATGATTTCATGAATAGAGAGACTTTACCATGTATGAAAATCTAGACTGACTATCATTTACTCATTAGATTTTGATTTTAATTTTACTAAAATTAATTATCTGTTTCTTCACTTCATTAACCAATGTTTGGTGTTAATTGTCGCTATGTATTGGTTGAAATAAAGAATTTTGGACGGAAAAATAGTTGTTATGGGAGATTTGATAAAAGGAAAATGTTTGGAGAAAGGAGGAAAAAGAACATGGTGGAGGAGAAAGTTAAAAAAGATGGGAAGAATTGTGAAAAGGAAGAAAAAGGACGGAGAGAAAGGAGAAAAGAAAAGGAAACGGGAGAAAATTACAATTGTACCCTTGTGTATTTAACAAGGGTTACATAGTGTGTTAGGAAAATTTTGCAATATCGGTCACTGATTTTAGTGAGTAATTGATTAGTGTGTTAGGATTTCAGTAATTGATTAGCTTTTGAAACGATTGGGGTTAACTTGATTAAAATTGTAATAGTTGTCCGAAAACGGATTCCCAAAACTATAGGGGGCCTAACTGATTTTTACCGCATGCGCATGCGCACACTCATATAACACTATATACAATCCCTTAAGGCCTTCAATTAATCTATCTATTAACTAAAATAAATGTAAGGACAGAAAAAACCTTTGCTTACTAAATCTTATAATGTACAATGACAAAATATGGAATGCTTTTTATTGATTTCCTTAATCTCTGCTGGCTGAAATTAACCAGTAATTAAAGTTTCAATTAATCAACTTAATTCAAGTGATTGATTGAACAATTACAAGGATTTTTTGTATTTATTACTTTCTTTTTTACATTTACAAAGATGTATAAATTGGCCAATTGTACAACCTTTCAATATACGAAATATACAAATTTCTTCTCTGTTTCTCTTTTCTTGGCATACTCTGGCAGTGTCATTATCTTGAACTGCTTCTCTTTGTCCTGCTCTTTATCTCTATCTCGATTCCTTACATACAATGGTAAAAAGGACTATTGTTGCCCACTAATTCCTAAAATCATTTACAAGTCATGACCAAAACAATTATATTATGATTTTATTTCAATTTGCTAATGAAAATCCCGATTAAACTCATTTTATAATATAGTCTATAATTCTTATTTCGAATTTAGTAAAATAAACCATTTAGGACTCATTATTTTGATTGCTTATGTTACATATAGAAGCATATCCGGAAATTTAGTGTAATTTGTAAAAGGAATTTGTTGATCATTGAGAGAGCAATCACTGCATCACAAAAGCAATCAAGCACTAGTAAAGGTTGAAAGAAACTACCCAACAAGGGTCATATTAAAAATATCTACAATTAGTAAAACATATTTTAGACCAAACAATCAAAACATGCATTTTTTATTTTAACTAATCTTAGTTCAAGAATCGCAAACTCTAATTTTTAAACTATACTTTTAACAATTCCCAAATAGAACAGGTGCTTGATTTGATTTCTGGGCTCCACTTCAAACATTCTCTAAACCCGTTAAAAACCGTTTGATTCATGGACTTCACAATGACTGGGTTTATAACAATCTTCTTCTCCAGGTTTGAGGAATATTTTCTTTTGGGTAAGTTGGTTTGAGGAATATTAATGCACCCAAAAATTTGATTATCTTTTATAAAGACTATAATACCCTTAGTCTAATTACATATTACTTTCAGTTTTTATTTCTTTAATTTTTATTTTAAATATACAAAAATTGAAGAAACAAAAACTTAAAAGAATCTAAAACTTTTTTTTAAAAAGATTTTAGTATCTTTTACCTTAGTATACTTCACTCTTCTATTTTATTTGTTCATTTTTTAGTACGTGATTTTAATTAAATTTATGTTTTATAATTAAACAAAGGATGTTATAGTCTGTGACAAAGTAAGCAATTGTTTGGGTGTATTTAAGGAGGGAATATTATAACCCCCCACCCCACTGTAACTCTCAGTCGTTGGATTAAATTTCATATGTAAATGCACAAAAAAGAGACGGTGAGACCTCCTTAATCAACGTCCAGCTCATCTCACATTCAGACAAAAAATCAGTTATTTGTCTTTCAAAGATCCACTGGGCTCCACCTCATCACATTCCCAACCGTTGATCAGATCTGAACTATAATTTTCCCCTTTTATTTCCTTTCAAAAAAATAAAATAAAATTAAAAAAAAAAAAAAAAAAACTTCTCGCCGTCTTATGATAATTTCACCAGTTCGTGTCACAACAAAATGAACACTCACACGCACAAACAGTTGATAATGTTCGATGCCAGTAACAGAAGAGATTTCTGATGTTGTCTCAAAACCCTAACCCTAACCCTAACCCTGATTTGTTTCTATTATTATTAATTTTTTCTATGAAGTTGAATGGAATCAGAGAAAATTTTACAAAACCCTAGAGCTTCACCTTCACTTGCTTTCAGTGCCAACATTAACAGTAAGGCGATGCCAAATGAGCTGGCGCAGAAGCCGCCGCCGCCGCCGACAATGATGGAAAAGTTTCGAGCGCTTTTGAAGCAACGAGAGGAGGAAGCTAGGGTTTCTTCGGCGGCTGCGGATGGTGACGCCGTGTTTCTCAGTACGGACGAGGTTGTGGAGCTTTACGAGATGATGCTGGCCGAACTCACTTTTAATTCGAAGCCGATTATTACTGATCTTACGATAATTGCTGGCGACCAGAGAGCCCATGGGGAAGGCATTGCTCACGCAATTTGCGCCAGGATTGTCGAGGTATTATATTTGCATTGTTCAATTTTTCTATAAATGATTAATTCAATTTAATTTGTGTTTGACTAATTTTATGGCTTTCTATTTAATTTTATTCAATTCTGTTTTGTCTAGTTTAGTCTGTTGAATTTTTTTTTTTTTTTTTTAATTTAGTCGATTTTACAATTTCAGCCTTTCCTATTTTATTCTGCATTGGCTATTTTTAATTTGAAAGATTTGGTTGGTTGCTGGCAATAAAATTGAAATTGAAAAAAAAAAGAAAAAAAAAAAGCTTTTTCTATCAATATATCTGGGATATCAAACAGTTTTGAAATTTTGGTTTTATTTGTTCTTTTAATTATAATTTTTTTTTCTGGGGAGTGAGGTTGTTCCAGTTTATCTGATTGTTAGGTTTTCATTACTGTGTTGGGTGCTTAGGTCCCAGTTGACCAGAAACTGCCATCTTTATATCTTCTGGATAGTATTGTGAAGAACATTGGCAGAGATTATGTTAGGTATTTCTCTTCTCGTTTACCTGAGGTGAGTTAATTGTAACATATATTACATTTAATTTGTCATATTGCTTTGCAAGCACATGGTTATTAGAAAAATTTTATTTTATTGCAAGCACATGGTTATTAGAAGATTTTTATTTTATCATTTGCCTAGGTATTCTGTGAAGCATACAGGCAAGTTCATCCTAACCTTTATCCTGCTATGCGACACCTGTTTGGAACTTGGTCAACAGTGTTTCCACCTTCAGTCCTCCAGAAGATTGAAACTCAGCTGCAGTTTTCTCCGCAAGTTAACAAACAATCACCGGGCTTGAACTCTTTGCAGGCTTCTGAGTCACCTCGACCAACACATGGCATACATGTTAATCCTAAATACATACGTCAATTGGAGAATTCAGCTCCAGATAATGTAAGCCTTTTCAATTAAATTCTTCTCTCACACATCTCTCTTGCTGAAGCACATGAGGGGTTAGCTGTGGCTTCTGTTTATTAGTGTGGATGTAATATATGAGTTTTATGTTATAGTATTCCATTGGATTATATATGCATCATTTTACAGACAACATTTTGCAGTCATCTTTTTTGGGACCTACTACTAATGGATTTTGTATCACAAAGGTATTCTTGATGAAGTTAATTTACATCTGTCTTTTGGTTGTTTGTGGTATTATTCTTGTTAGATACAGCTAAAAATTGAAAATTCTTCTGAAAAACTTTGTTCCAATTATGAAAGATAATATGTAAAACTTGCTGGCCTCTAGTGCAACTGGTCAGGTTTGTGCCTAATGGCCAACTATATCGCGACATATGCTGATGTGAATTCTCAGATTCAGAATTTAGAGGTCCACCATTAAATGTGCCAACTGTGCATACTGCCTAATTGACCTGATCTACTCTCTGGTAGTGTTTGCCATGCCTTGAATTTCTTTTCTACCAAAAAAGATTTAGAGAGAAGGGACAAAAAAGAAAAAGAGAAAAGAGAAAGAAAGAAAACTATATTGAGAAACGCTAGCTGGATTTGATACTATTTGGTGATACTAGTTTTATGCTGGGATTCTTGGTGTCAAGCTCTCTGCTTATAGATGCATGTTACAGGTTCCAAATAAAGGCAATGCTTATGGAACTTTTGAATGAGAAAGAGCAAACTAGGGCTTCAGAAAGCCTAGAAGGATGGGTTGGGTATTTCTTCAGCATTTCTTGTGTGCATTTTCTCAACAGTCCTATGCATCCATTTCTTTTTCTTTTCCTTCTCCTGTCCGTGATAGAGGGGGATTGGTGTGGTATACCTTTTTCCTGTCAGTGATCTTATTTTTATTGCTTTACCTTAGTGCCAACCTGCTTAGATGATTTTTACAATATTTTCAGCTATTGAGTTATCTATTTTTGTTCCAAATGTGCATAAGTAGAAAGTATTTGACATCTAAAATTTGAAAATTGTTTATACGTGTTGCAGAATATTCAGCATGTGAGAGGAACATCTTCAAGTGTAAAAATATATGGTCAGAAACCTGCCATTGGATATGATGAATTTGATGCTGATCGTGCAGAGGTTACATCATCGCATGTTGGAGCCCAAAGATTGAATTCAATAGGTAGTGTTGGTCGTGCTGCATCTTTTGCCCTTGGAGCGAATAAGCTGCATCCTTCTTCAACTTCTAGACTGGCGAGACCCTTGTCACCCTCAAGAATTGGATCTGATAGAATTTTATTATCTGAGGGTGATGAATTTGCAGTAGAAAATTCTCCTAGACGGCTTGATGTGGCTTCTCCATCGCATCCTGTGTTTGATTATGGATTAGGCAGAGCAACCAGCAGAGATGATGAGATAAGTGAATGGCGGAGAAAACAATATTCTGATGATAATCACAAAAGATTTGAAACTTCTACTTCTTACAACCTTAGCAATGGACGTGAGCATCAGGGGCCTAGAGCTTTGATAGACGCATATGGATGTGACAGAAGAATTTCAAATAATAAACCTCTGCAGGTTGAACGCCTGAATGTAAATGGAATGGGCAATAAGGCAGCACCAAGATCATGGCAGAATACTGAAGAGGAAGAGTTTGATTGGGAAGATATGAGCCCTACATTAGCAGATAATGGCAGGAAAAATAATTTCTTGCCATCATCTGTTCCACCTTTTAAAAACACTAGTGCAAGGCTTGACTTAAGAAAATTGGGTGCTGGCACATTGGAACCTGATATTAGGAGCAATCACTCCAGTCAGGCGCAGCTACCGTTGATGGATGATTCTTCTACAATTGCTGAAGAGGCAGTCTCTGCGCTTGGTGTATGTTTCTTAATCTGCTTGCTGTGCCCCCCTTGTTCTGTAGATCTTTTTGTTAAATAGATTCTGTAGAATGTTTTTACTTGCAAAATTTTTCTTATGTAGGTTGGTCTGAATTGTACATGTTTGTCATTATGTTTATTATAGATCCCCCTGACATAAAGGGGTGATAATAATAAGTATAATGTATAGGAATCTGACTGTTGTTTGTTAGAAGTGTAAGACATCATATGCTGGCCATACGTGTCTCTCATTCGATGTGGCTTTTCAAGAAAGCCCTTTATCCGTTCATTGAAACCAAACTAGTTATTTATATGATGAAATTTCTTTTTTCTTTTTGTTTGTCAATTCTATTTCTATATTTAACATGGAAAAAGTTATTGTTGATTTCTATAAGAAATATATATTTTATAATTGATCGTTTAGTTTTCAATTTCTATCATGCATTTTAAAGGTATTATTTGTTTCTTGCAGTCTGGCCGTGGATTGACAATTAAGATATCTGGCTTTCAACCTGAGCCAAATCAGAATTTGGGTCCACGTTATCCACATGAAGCGTGGAATATGCCACATCACTTCTCTCGGTCATCACACCCTCTGAATTCCAGGAGAGGGAGGGGAAGGGATTTCCAGTTGCCCTTTTCAGCAGGTTCTGTATCTTCATTGGGTGCTGACAAAATGGCTCCATTTGTTGACAAGCTTCCTGATGTTGAATCACAGTTCGTCAGGCCCCCTGCAGTTGCTTCTAGGATAGGTTCTTCTGCTCTGGACTCAGTTAGTGCTGGGGCATGGTCAGCCTCCATATCGTCATCAGCTGGGGTATGGCCTCCAGCAAATGTGCATAAGTCTCATCCACCACCTGTTCACCCTGTGTATTCACTGCAGAAACAGACCCGGAGTCAGTATGATTCAACAAATTCTGCCAGTAATGTCATGAATCAAGGTCCAAATAAGTTGTTGTATATGCCTGAGCAGCAATTTAATAGTTCTGAGGGCAAGGAGCTAAGTTTGCTGAAGCCACCACAATTGCATGATCAACATGCTAATTTGAACCAGCAAAACCAGGCCCAACAACAATTCCTTCCTTCTCAGGAGGCTCACAATAACTTTCTTCCCTCTGTCACAGCTTCAGTCCCACCTCACCTACTGGCACCACCAGTGAATCATGGGTACAATGCTATCATGAGTATGGTTCCATCAAATCCAGTTCCTGCGGTGCAATTACCTTTACCAATCCAAAATTTTCAGAACAGCTCCTTACATTTGCAGGGGGGAGCTTTGCCACCTCTTCCTCCAGGCCCGCATCCATCTTCTCAAATGATACCCATGCCTCAAAGTGCTGGCCTTGTTACCCCTGGGCAACCACCAAGCACTGCATTTTCTGGTTTGATTAATTCTCTCATGGCTCAAGGATTGATCTCATTGACAAAACAAGCCTCTGTACAGGTATTTATCTGATTTCCATTATCCTGTATCTTCATTTTTGTGTTTTATCCCTTTTCCCTTATAATAGTTGCCTTATGCAATGTAAGGTTGTGAATAAAGTAATTTAATGTCCAGGATTCTGTTGGACTGGAGTTTAATGCTGATCTTCTTAAGATCCGCCATGAGTCTGCAATAAGCGCCCTATATGGAAATCTTCCAAGACAGTGCACCACTTGTGGCCTACGGTTCAAGTGCCAAGAAGAACATAGTAGTCATATGGATTGGCATGTGACTAAGAACAGGATGTCCAAGAATCGAAAGCAGAAACCTTCTCGCAAGTGGTTTGTAAGTGCTAGTATGTGGCTCAGTGGTGCTGAGGCATTGGGTTCTGATGCAGTTCCTGGATTTTTACCCACTGAGACCATCGTGGACAAGAAGGATGATGAGGAATTGGCTGTCCCTGCTGATGAAGACCAGAATGTGTGTGCATTATGTGGAGAGCCATTTGATGATTTTTATAGTGATGAGACAGAGGAATGGATGTATAAGGGGGCTGTCTACATGAATGCACCTGATGGGCCTACAGCTGGCATGGATAGGTCTCAGTTAGGTCCTATAGTGCATGCTAAATGCAGATCGGAGTCTACTGTGGTTCCCCCTGAAAGTTGTATACATGATGAAGGGGTATGCATCTATATTTCATTTACTGCTTTAATCATTCATTTTCGTTGGAAAGTCCTGTAGATCATCATTATCAATTCTGGTAGTTTCTTTCCATTTAATGTGTTTGTTATGTATTGGAGTATCTATTAATGGTCATCATAAACTCTGGATAAGTACAATTTCTTAAGTTAAGCTATAGTAGTAATCTTCTAGTGCTTTTTAATGTTGTGATACATCTATGTCCCCTCTTGGTGACAAAAATGAACTAGTAACAAGTAATGGACTTGGTTGATGGATTGCAGCATCACTACTTTATATGTCCCTTGATTTATGTGGTTAAGAATAAATTGTTATTTGGACTTGGAAATAGTTTTTACTGGCACATCTTCTTCTACAGTAGTTTATTCTCTGCTGGCTTAGGAAATTTATTTAACAGAATGCTTTCGTCTCTCCTTCATCTCAAAAGAAAATTTGTTGTGGAACTGAATTTCCATGCCCAAGGGTTTCATATGCATTCTGAAAATGAATTAGAATTAGAATGATTATG
This sequence comes from Pistacia vera, assembly GCF_008641045.1. Classification (NCBI taxonomy): domain Eukaryota; kingdom Viridiplantae; phylum Streptophyta; class Magnoliopsida; order Sapindales; family Anacardiaceae; genus Pistacia; species Pistacia vera. The sequence continues at coordinate 224,600 of NW_022196265.1, forward strand.
GCAATTAGTTTAGGATGAGTAGATGGAAATTTATTGTGCGACTGAATTTCTGGTGTCCAAAGTTGTAGATGCACTTGGACATGAATTAGAATGAATAGAAGGATTATGGCATATAGTTTAGGATTAGTAGATTAAATTTTGGCTGTTGACATATATTACTAGTTCCAATAATTGCTGAATCCCTGAACCTTTGTGCATGATTTTGTAAAAATGGTTTTTGGACAACTGGGTATTGGGTCTGTCTTTATTTATTATTCATAAACTTGATATTTAATATGTTGGTTTTACATTGTATTATGCTTTTTGTTACTTTTAACTGTATAGTTATGTTAGAATACATTCGATTGCATGCTCAGTTGTTTCAGTACTTTTGGTATATGCTTTCTGCATGTTGTCGAGACACTTGTAACTAAAAGATTGGATGCAAAATTCTCTTATTCTTACAATTTGTTCACTTGTGACTTGCAGGGAAATACTGAAGAGGGTAGTCAGAGAAAAAGAATGCGGAGTTAGCTTCTAGTAGACGGCTTCAAAATCTTTTGTAACTTACTGAGTTTGTTAGTGGTAAGCTCATAATTTCGAATTAGTTGGAGATTGAAGTACCTTGGCTTTACGCCAGAATCATGTACATGTATAGTTGGATTTGTATCATGCACATTATCTTGCAGAAAAGCTTACAAATTCTCTTGCAGAAAAGCTTACAAATTCTCTTGCAGTCTTACCTTTTTAGCTTGTCCCGTTGTCAAAACTCCTAGAGGAAATATAGACCATTCTTTATTGTGTTAACAAGTTATTGTTGGGGTTTAAAGAATGAAAATGTGATGTGGGCGTGGGCATGGGAAGTAGTTTTGCACTTTTAACTAGATAGATGAATAAGAAAAGGGAAAGAAGGGGGGTGTTCAATGAAGTTTAAAGAAGCCATTTAAACTTTGTTCTGAGGAGTTTCTGCAAAATATGTTTTCTTTGTTTTGTTTTGACATTGTGTAGGGATGTACAGAGAACTTATTCTGGTTACAAGATTCTGTGCAACGACCTCTTTCTCAGTTTGTTGCAACTGATGGAACCAACAGTGATCACTGTGAAAACTCTTGAAGTTACTTTATTTTTTTATGATCAAGGTTATCGTACCTCGAATTTCAGTTGCAAGTTGTTTAAAGTGGAGCAGTTTATTTTAGTTTGTTGTTTTGATATTATAGAATTTTACTTGTTAATCAGAACATATGTAGTTGCTTCCTTGGTCAATACAATTATGTTTCTGTTAAATTTTGCATATGCTGTGCAGAGTTGCATTTTTAGATTTCAATTCTAGGGATGTAAAGAAAACTCGGCCCCGCTCGGGCATATATAACACACGGACGTGGGTTTGGAATATCAGGCACAGAATATACCGGGTTGGGTTCTGACAGTAAAGCCCTGGGTCCGGCCCGGCCTGCCCCTGGTATATTTTATAAGGTTTGTAAAATTATTAAAACCCCTAAAAAGTTAATATTACCCCCTTAAAAGTTTAAAAAAGCTCAAATAAATTATATTCAGATACTTTTTAAATTGTAAAAGTTCTAGTAATCCCCTATAAAATTATGTACAGGCTCCATTTATAATGTAAAATTTTACGATGTGTTGTTTTATTATTTTGAGTAAGATTTTAAAAAAAGATGAGTTGTGTTGTCATTACGAAATAAGATTTGAAAATTGATAAAATATTCTTTAGGTTTATTAATTTAGTTAAACACCCTTTATAATAAAAAGTTTTGAAATAAAAACATCTTCATTAAGCCCCATTTGCCAGATTTCGGCCCTATAAAATAATGTGTATGATGGTGAGGGTGGTGTATGATAGTGAGAATGGCCTGGACAATTTATTAAGCAGGTGGTGGGCAAGGTGAAAATGGCGAATTCCACAACCAATAAGCTCAATCGGCAAATCCATTTTAACACATCCAAAACAACTTCTCCAATCAAATTTCACACTAGATGGGCAGCAATCTCTCAACCAACACAACAAGCAATAATCCATAACAGATTGATTTTAGTGGGAAGGATCTTACCAGTAATAGAGAAAACCGATTGATTTTAGAGTTGAAATAATCTGAAATGCTTTGCAGATTGGGGCAAAAGCCACCATCATTGGGAAAGGAGACGGCGAGAAGAAGTGGCAGCTGACAGAAAACCAGTCGGCTGAAGTGGTGGTCAACGGTGACTAAGGCTGTCAAATTTAGAGGTTAGGGTTTTTTCAATTGAAATTGGGTTTGCCTTTTACGAATTTTGAACAATTGTTTTGATAATTCGATTAATTGGGAATTGGGGGTCATTTGTAATTTTTGCAAACTTTTACATGTCAATTTTTAACGCCCCCAATACTTGTACATTTTGCCCTAAAACCCATTCGAGCCAGTTAAAGCTCGTGAGCTTAGTCGAGCCGAGCTGGGTGATACTCGAACTTGACTCAACCCTTACAATGAGTTGCTCGCGAGCCGGCTTGGCTTGAATGCTCTCGAGCCGAGTTGAGCCTGAGTATTTAACGATCTAAGTCAAGATGGCTTGCGAGTGGCTCGAGTGATAGCCCTAAGCAACACCAAGACAATAACTTTGAGGAACAATTTTTTGTTTTGGTATATGAAGATGAGAAAGAGTGTCCATTGTGTATGGAGGGATTTGATGAATGTTTCGATAATGACACAAACGATTTAATGTACAGAGTGTGAAACTCAAAGAGAAAGACGAATTTTTGAGAGAAATTCTGATATTATATTTTCATTAACTAAACTGATTACAATCAATATGGCTCAGCTCACCTTTATACAAAGAACGATTTGGTGAGTGAGAGAAACAGAAACCAGTAAAGCAGAAATGGTAAAGGCAGAGAGAGACGATGGGCAGAGAGATACAACACCATTTCGACTTAAGTGGAGAAGAAAAGGTGAAGGCAAAAATGACACCGTTTTTGCCTTTTACAATAAATGGGCAACATGTTCTGGTCAACATGCTCCCTCAAACTAGACTACTTCTTCCCACTCTTACTTCTAGCATCATGTACTAACATTCCCCCTCAAAGTAAACACCTCTGGTACTTCTTATACTTCTGGGAAAGATGCCACTGTGGTCTGGACTTTAGCCTTTAACTTGATTCAGTAATTCAACAATTTAACACCAATACTACAGAGGAAAGTTGAATGAAATTGCAAGGCAAATACAAACACCAAATGCTAATACCAAATACCAGTGCACTACTTTGCATTTTCAACACCATTACACCATTACACCAACTTGTGCACCAATATGCATTTTAACACCAAGTACCAGTGCACTACTATGCGTTTTCAACACACACACACACACACACACACACACAAAAAAAAAAAAAAAAAAGACCAGTACACAACTATGCATTTTCAACACCAAATATCAGTGCACAACTCTGCATTTTCAACACAAAATATCAATGCATCAATCTGCATTTTTAACACCAAATATCAACTCTGCATTTTCAACACCAAATATCAGTGCACCAATCTGCATTTTTAACACCAAATACCAGTGCACTACTCATTGCATTGTTCTGCAACATGTTAAACACCACTTTTACTGCAACATCAAAAACCACTGCCGCCATGAGTCTGCAATAAGCGCCCTATATGGAAATCTTCCAAGACAGTGCACCACTTGTGGCCTACGGTTCAAGTGCCAAGAAGAACATAGTAGTCATATGGATTGGCATGTGACTAAGAACAGGATGTCCAAGAATCGAAAGCAGAAACCTTCTCGCAAGTGGTTTGTAAGTGCTAGTATGTGGCTCAGTGGTGCTGAGGCATTGGGTTCTGATGCAGTTCCTGGATTTTTACCCACTGAGACCATCGTGGAGAAGAAGGATGATGAGGAATTGGCTGTCCCTGCTGATGAAGACCAGAATGTGTGTGCATTATGTGGAGAGCCATTTGATGATTTTTATAGTGATGAGACAGAGGAATGGATGTATAAGGGGGCTGTCTACATGAATGCACCTGATGGGCCTACAGCTGGCATGGATAGGTCTCAGTTAGGTCCTATAGTGCATGCTAAATGCAGATCGGAGTCTACTGTGGTTCCCCCTGAAAGTTGTATACATGATGAAGGGGTATGCATCTATATTTCATTTACTGCTTTAATCATTCATTTTCGTTGGAAAGTCCTGTAGATCATCATTATCAATTCTGGTAGTTTCTTTCCATTTAATGTGTTTGTTATGTATTGGAGTATCTATTAATGGTCATCATAAACTCTGGATAAGTACAATTTCTTAAGTTAAGCTATAGTAGTAATCTTCTAGTGCTTTTTAATGTTGTGATACATCTATGTCCCCTCTTGGTGACAAAAATGAACTAGTAACAAGTAATGGACTTGGTTGATGGATTGCAGCATCACTACTTTATATGTCCCTTGATTTATGTGGTTAAGAATAAATTGTTATTTGGACTTGGAAATAGTTTTTACTGGCACATCTTCTTCTACAGTAGTTTATTCTCTGCTGGCTTAGGAAATTTATTTAACAGAATGCTTTCGTCTCTCCTTCATCTCAAAAGAAAATTTGTTGTGGAACTGAATTTCCATGCCCAAGGGTTTCATATGCATTCTGAAAATGAATTAGAATTAGAATGATTATGGCAATTAGTTTAGGATGAGTAGATGGAAATTTATTGTGCGACTGAATTTCTGGTGTCCAAAGTTGTAGATGCACTTGGACATGAATTAGAATGAATAGAAGGATTATGGCATATAGTTTAGGATTAGTAGATTAAATTTTGGCTGTTGACATATATTACTAGTTCCAATAATTGCTGAATCCCTGAACCTTTGTGCATGATTTTGTAAAAATGGTTTTTGGACAACTGGGTATTGGGTCTGTCTTTATTTATTATTCATAAACTTGATATTTAATATGTTGGTTTTACATTGTATTATGCTTTTTGTTACTTTTAACTGTATAGTTATGTTAGAATACATTCGATTGCATGCTCAGTTGTTTCAGTACTTTTGGTATATGCTTTCTGCATGTTGTCGAGACACTTGTAACTAAAAGATTGGATGCAAAATTCTCTTATTCTTACAATTTGTTCACTTGTGACTTGCAGGGAAATACTGAAGAGGGTAGTCAGAGAAAAAGAATGCGGAGTTAGCTTCTAGTAGACGGCTTCAAAATCTTTTGTAACTTACTGAGTTTGTTAGTGGTAAGCTCATAATTTCGAATTAGTTGGAGATTGAAGTACCTTGGCTTTACGCCAGAATCATGTACATGTATAGTTGGATTTGTATCATGCACATTATCTTGCAGAAAAGCTTACAAATTCTCTTGCAGAAAAGCTTACAAATTCTCTTGCAGTCTTACCTTTTTAGCTTGTCCCGTTGTCAAAACTCCTAGAGGAAATATAGACCATTCTTTATTGTGTTAACAAGTTATTGTTGGGGTTTAAAGAATGAAAATGTGATGTGGGCGTGGGCATGGGAAGTAGTTTTGCACTTTTAACTAGATAGATGAATAAGAAAAGGGAAAGAAGGGGGGTGTTCAATGAAGTTTAAAGAAGCCATTTAAACTTTGTTCTGAGGAGTTTCTGCAAAATATGTTTTCTTTGTTTTGTTTTGACATTGTGTAGGGATGTACAGAGAACTTATTCTGGTTACAAGATTCTGTGCAACGACCTCTTTCTCAGTTTGTTGCAACTGATGGAACCAACAGTGATCACTGTGAAAACTCTTGAAGTTACTTTATTTTTTTATGATCAAGGTTATCGTACCTCGAATTTCAGTTGCAAGTTGTTTAAAGTGGAGCAGTTTATTTTAGTTTGTTGTTTTGATATTATAGAATTTTACTTGTTAATCAGAACATATGTAGTTGCTTCCTTGGTCAATACAATTATGTTTCTGTTAAATTTTGCATATGCTGTGCAGAGTTGCATTTTTAGATTTCAATTCTAGGGATGTAAAGAAAACTCGGCCCCGCTCGGGCATATATAACACACGGACGTGGGTTTGGAATATCAGGCACAGAATATACCGGGTTGGGTTCTGACAGTAAAGCCCTGGGTCCGGCCCGGCCTGCCCCTGGTATATTTTATAAGGTTTGTAAAATTATTAAAACCCCTAAAAAGTTAATATTACCCCCTTAAAAGTTTAAAAAAGCTCAAATAAATTATATTCAGATACTTTTTAAATTGTAAAAGTTCTAGTAATCCCCTATAAAATTATGTACAGGCTCCATTTATAATGTAAAATTTTACGATGTGTTGTTTTATTATTTTGAGTAAGATTTTAAAAAAAGATGAGTTGTGTTGTCATTACGAAATAAGATTTGAAAATTGATAAAATATTCTTTAGGTTTATTAATTTAGTTAAACACCCTTTATAATAAAAAGTTTTGAAATAAAAACATCTTCATTAAGCCCCATTTGCCAGATTTCGGCCCTATAAAATAATGTGTATGATGGTGAGGGTGGTGTATGATAGTGAGAATGGCCTGGACAATTTATTAAGCAGGTGGTGGGCAAGGTGAAAATGGCGAATTCCACAACCAATAAGCTCAATCGGCAAATCCATTTTAACACATCCAAAACAACTTCTCCAATCAAATTTCACACTAGATGGGCAGCAATCTCTCAACCAACACAACAAGCAATAATCCATAACAGATTGATTTTAGTGGGAAGGATCTTACCAGTAATAGAGAAAACCGATTGATTTTAGAGTTGAAATAATCTGAAATGCTTTGCAGATTGGGGCAAAAGCCACCATCATTGGGAAAGGAGACGGCGAGAAGAAGTGGCAGCTGACAGAAAACCAGTCGGCTGAAGTGGTGGTCAACGGTGACTAAGGCTGTCAAATTTAGAGGTTAGGGTTTTTTCAATTGAAATTGGGTTTGCCTTTTACGAATTTTGAACAATTGTTTTGATAATTCGATTAATTGGGAATTGGGGGTCATTTGTAATTTTTGCAAACTTTTACATGTCAATTTTTAACGCCCCCAATACTTGTACATTTTGCCCTAAAACCCATTCGAGCCAGTTAAAGCTCGTGAGCTTAGTCGAGCCGAGCTGGGTGATACTCGAACTTGACTCAACCCTTACAATGAGTTGCTCGCGAGCCGGCTTGGCTTGAATGCTCTCGAGCCGAGTTGAGCCTGAGTATTTAACGATCTAAGTCAAGATGGCTTGCGAGTGGCTCGAGTGATAGCCCTAAGCAACACCAAGACAATAACTTTGAGGAACAATTTTTTGTTTTGGTATATGAAGATGAGAAAGAGTGTCCATTGTGTATGGAGGGATTTGATGAATGTTTCGATAATGACACAAACGATTTAATGTACAGAGTGTGAAACTCAAAGAGAAAGACGAATTTTTGAGAGAAATTCTGATATTATATTTTCATTAACTAAACTGATTACAATCAATATGGCTCAGCTCACCTTTATACAAAGAACGATTTGGTGAGTGAGAGAAACAGAAACCAGTAAAGCAGAAATGGTAAAGGCAGAGAGAGACGATGGGCAGAGAGATACAACACCATTTCGACTTAAGTGGAGAAGAAAAGGTGAAGGCAAAAATGACACCGTTTTTGCCTTTTACAATAAATGGGCAACATGTTCTGGTCAACATGCTCCCTCAAACTAGACTACTTCTTCCCACTCTTACTTCTAGCATCATGTACTAACATTCCCCCTCAAAGTAAACACCTCTGGTACTTCTTATACTTCTGGGAAAGATGCCACTGTGGTCTGGACTTTAGCCTTTAACTTGATTCAGTAATTCAACAATTTAACACCAATACTACAGAGGAAAGTTGAATGAAATTGCAAGGCAAATACAAACACCAAATGCTAATACCAAATACCAGTGCACTACTTTGCATTTTCAACACCATTACACCATTACACCAACTTGTGCACCAATATGCATTTTAACACCAAGTACCAGTGCACTACTATGCGTTTTCAACACACACACACACACACACACACACACAAAAAAAAAAAAAAAAAAGACCAGTACACAACTATGCATTTTCAACACCAAATATCAGTGCACAACTCTGCATTTTCAACACAAAATATCAATGCATCAATCTGCATTTTTAACACCAAATATCAACTCTGCATTTTCAACACCAAATATCAGTGCACCAATCTGCATTTTTAACACCAAATACCAGTGCACTACTCATTGCATTGTTCTGCAACATGTTAAACACCACTTTTACTGCAACATCAAAAACCACTGTAAGATTCTGCAGCATCAAACACTCTGATGCAAAAAAAAAAAAATTGTGATTAGAAATAAAGTCTATAACCAAGATTAGTAAAGGCTGATGGTGGAGACTGTGAGTGAACTAGTTCCATTTTCATCTTTAAGAGAACTAGTCCCATGCTCTGTAATACAACTAGAATTACCAACTTTGATAGGGACTGCAACTATATTGCTTTTAGCACTACTGGTTACAGCAACAACACTTAGTTTGTCCCTTAAAGTATGAAATTGAGAGATTGACAAGGCTTTAGTTAAAGCATTTGCAATTTGCAATTTGGAAGGCACATATTGCACAACAATGTTCTTGGCAAGCACTTGATCTCTAATATAGTGAGCATCAATTTTGATGTGCTTAGTTTGTGCATGAAAAACAGGATTAGCAACAAGGGCTCCAGCACTTACATTATCACACCAAATAACCGGGGAAGAAGGCAAGCTTATGCCCAACTCTGAGAACATACTTTTCAGCCATGCAACTTTAGTGGCAGTGTGAGCAAGAGCTTTATATTCAACTTCTGTGGAAGATAATGCAACTACCTTCTGTTTTCGGGAACTCCATTAAATAAGGTTAGGCCCTAAGAAGACACAATAGCCAATTGTAGACATCCTATCATCAAGGCTACTTTCCCAATCAGCATCAACATAGCATTCAACATTTACAGCAGGTCTGAACTCTAAACCATAATTTTGAATGCCCTTGATGTACCTTAACACTCTCTTATAGGCCTACCACTGTAGTTCTATTGAGGCTTGCAAGAATTGTTAGGAAACAATCAAGTCATGGTAGCGGAAAACAAAAATTATTTACAACATGGATCGTTCCTTAGAACCAAGATCAGGGCACAAATTTACAGTTTATACATTATATTAGAATCTATAGAAAATTCAGTCTAGAGTTAAGAAATCATACGCACGTTTGGAGGCTCCTCCAACTTGTCTCTAAACGGGTTTCGCCACCGACCCAAGAGTAGGATTGAACCAATGTAGTCCACATGAAGATAACTCCAAGGAAATAAAGAGGGATTTGCTAGATCTTCTTTAGCCTTAAGAACCAAGAACAAATCAAGCAAATTTTGTTTCAAGCAAAAAGGCAATCTAGCATGGGAGAGAAAAGGGGGCTGGAGGTTTTTCTTTTGAATGAAATGAAATTAATTAAATAATTCCACAAAGTGTTGCACTTATATAGTGAACACTATGCCTTATTTCATCATGGAATAGGCTTGGGCACCAACCCAAACAACCCTTTTGTCCAAGCAGCCCAATTTAGATATTTTAATTATTATTATTATTATTATATCAATTAAATTAAATTAATATGCATATCTTATATATATATATTAACATTTAACAATAACAATAATTCATTTAAATATATGTGAACACATATTTAAATATAAATTTACTTATTTAATTTTATTAACAAATTAAATAAAGGCTACGACCTTAGCAAATTTAATTGCACTATAAAATTACCAAAATACCCTTTTGCCTAAAAAGACGAAAACGCCCTTCTTATAAATTGGTTCTTAAATTATATTCTATGTGTGTGACCTATAGGCTCCTTATCATACCAGTAGTGTGTAGTATCGTGATTAACACCAATTAATCGTCTCACTATATACAGACCAAGATTGGCCTCTAGCAAGGCATCATGGCCACCCGATAGATTCGGATTCAGTGAAGCAACTACCTTTCGACAATATAGTTACCGTACAATTCAATCCTTTCATCATCCGTTATCTCAATGAGACCGAGGCATAGAAATAATGTCAACCTCAGTTACTGTCGATATGTATGTATTCAGTTACTGGACCAATGACCTAAATAATAATAATCTGGATAGAGCAAGAACTCAATCCCACTGTGGCCATAGTTTTAGTGTCATTGCCATTTACTGAAATGTGCCGTGAGATAACTTCCCCCGTACCCGGGAGTGATGAATCCTTTGTCGATCCACCATAGTCTTGATACACTCCTTGATGCAGCCAATCACTACTGTATTGACAACTCTTGTTAGAGTAGATGCCCTAGAGCCAATCAATTATTGTAGAATTGACTCTTCATAATAATGTTCATTAATCAATAAAAGACATTTTATTCTATATCGCGTAAATCATTATTATTGCAATATGTATTGATATATGTCTTTAGAGTGGTAGAACCATGACGAGGGTATCAAGTGTTTCAAATCTTGATAGTGAGAACCCTATGGTGGCCATTCTAGAAACGTCCGTAGCCCTAGTATTATTTTGAAGTAAGGACACAGATAATACGGTAAGGCTATCATAGTGTTGAACGACCCTGTCAAAATGTAGTGACTGATCTCGCTTGTCAAGGTTGTTTGGTGACAACCTAGTGCAACACATGTGTGCTTGCTGTAGGCGAATACACCGCATCAAGTTCATTGGATTGACCCACCAAAGGACCCCATATGGATGGTAACCCTAGTGTCTATGGAACAAATCCTCTAACGAATGGTGGTGCATGTGATCCTCAGACTTGAGATCACCGGAGCGCCTTATGCACCGATTGGTGCAGTTTGACACTAGCCTAACGTAGTTCTATTCAGAGCTATCAATACGGTGGTGATTGGTTACATCAAGGAGTGTATCAAGACTATGGTGGATAGACAGAGGATTCATCACTCCCGGGTATGGGAGAAGTTATCTCATGGCGCAATTCAGTATGTGGCAATGACATTAAAACTGTGGCTACAGTGGGATTGAGTTGTTGCTCTATCCAGATTATAATACAGGTCATTGATCCAGAAACTGAATACATAATATCAAGAGTAACCGAAGGTTGACACTATTTCCATGCCTTTGTCTCGTCGAGATAACGNAAGTTATACAACCATACATACCCAAAATTATTTTAAAACATTCACCCTTAGGTCTAAGGCTCATGTACCGAGCACCATGCAATATACAAACAAGTACAAAGTATATATTTCAAAAACAATCAATTTTTTAAATTAGTGGGTTAATTATAATTTACCCACTGACAATTTGCAGATCTTCAGTTTGGTCTAAAAGTTTTGAAACTTTACATTTTAGCCTCTATACACTTCGAAATGCGCTCGCTGCAGCGATGAGTTAGATCGCCGCGGCGTGCGTTGGTTATGCTGACGTCCACGCTCTAGCCGCGGCGATTTGGTACAGCGAATGTCCTAAGGACGATCGTCGCGGCAATAGGTTATATCACTACGGTAAGCGCTGTTTTTGTACAGTGCTCGTCCAGAGGACGATCGCCACTGCGATGTTTCATATCACCGCAGCAAGCGCTGGTTTCGTCACCAACACCAGTTTGGACAACGCTCGCTGCGGCGATGGGTTATATCGCCGCGGCGAGCGTACACAGATCTGTAGCTTTGGATTTGTTCATACAGCAACCAAAAACACTCTAAACAGATTTTGCAATCAACCAAGCACATTGATCTCAACAAAAATCCATCAACCATTATTCCAAACATGCAGATCATCAATAAATTAAAAATTAATGGATTAATAATTTCTTAAAACATGTTTTAAGGCAGATCTTATGCAGAGTCAATATGGCAACATATTATCATCAAATACATGTTATCAACCATACACATAAAAACTGTAAAATTTAGTACCCTAGGCTCTGATACCACTGTTAATTAATGATCTCATATACGCAGCGGAAACAAAAATATAATATAAGGATCGTTTACATGAGCCAAGATCAAGGGTATAATTTTACAATTTATATTAAAGTAAAATCTGCACAAAAGGTTATTCATGAGTTTAGAACCATACGCACGTTTGGAGGCTCCACCACGTTTGTCTTTGAACGTTTTGCTACCGACCTAAGCGTAGGATCGAACCCACGTAGTCCACACGAAGACAATCACAAAAGAACCAAAGAGAGATTTGCTAGATCCTCTTTGGCTTTAAGATTAAGAAGAAAGGAAATCAAATTGAATTGATTTTAGGCAAGAAGTGTTTCTACCGTGGGAGAAAATGAGAGGGGCTACTGTGTGTTTTTATTTTAAAGAGAAATCAATTCATTTTCAATTAACACACACTTTTCTTTTTATAGTAAATCAAGTTGCCCTATTCCCATATGGAATAGGCTTGGGCTCCAACCCAAACACCCCATGTTACTAAACACTCCCAATTTGATATTTTATTTTCCATCATTATCTCATTTAAAATCAATTAATATATATTTAATATATATTAACATTTAACAATAATGATAATATATTTAAATATGTGCGAACACATATTTAAACGTAATTTCACTTATTTAATTTTTCTAACAAATTAAATAAAGGCTACGACCTCAGCAAATTTAATTGCACTGTGAAATTACCAAAATACCCTTTCGCCTTAAAAGACGAAAACGCCCTTCTTTCTTCTTGGATCTTAAATTGTCTTCTATGTGTGTGACCCATAGGCTCCTCATCATATCGGCAGTGTATAGTATCGCGATTAACACCAATTAATCGTCTCACTAATACACAGACCAAGATTGGCCCCTAGCAAGGCATCATGGCCACCCGATAGATTCGGATTCAGCAAAGTAGCTACCTGTCAACGATATGGTTACCGTGCAATTCGATCCTTTCATCATACGTTATCTCGACGAGACGAAGGCATAGAAATAGTGTCAACCTTCGGTTACTCTCGATATTATTTATTCAGTTTCTGGACCAATGACCCGTATTATAAACTGGATAGAGCAACAACTCAATCCCACTGTGGCCACAGTTTTAGTGTCATTGCCATATACTGAATTGCGCCNTGTTAGAGTAGATGCCCTAGAGCCAATCAATTATTGTAGAATTGACTCTTTGTAATAATGTTCATTAATCAATAATAAAAGGCATTTTATTCTATATCGCGTAAATCATTATTATTGCAATATGTATTGATATATGTCCTTAGAATAGTAGAACCATGATGAGGGTATCAAGTGTTTCAAATCTTGATAGTGAGAACCCTATAAGCACATATGATGGCCATTGTAGAAACGTCTGTAGCCCTAGTATTATTCTAAAGTAAGGGCACAGATAATACGGTAAGGCTATCATAGTGTTGAATGACCCTATCGAAAGGTAGTGACTAATCTAGCTTGTCAAGGTTGTTGGGTGACAACCTGGTGCAACACATGGGTGCTTGCTGTAGGCAAATACACCGCATCAAGTTCACTGGACTGACCCACTAGAGGATTCCATATGGATGGTAACCCTAGTGTCTATGGAACAAATCCTCTAACGAATGGTGGTGCATGTGATCCTTAGACTAGAGATCGCCGGAGCACCTTGTGCACCTATTGGTGCAGTTTGACACTAGCCTAACACAGTTCTATTCAGAGCTATCAATACGGTGGTGATTGGCTGCATCAAGGAGTGTATCAATACTATGGTGGATAGACAGAGGATTCATCACTCTCGGGTACGGGAGAAGTTATCTCACGATGCAATTCACTATAAGACAATGACACTAAAACTGTGGCCACATTGGGATTGAGTTGTTGCTCTATCTAGATTATAATACAGGTAATTGGTCTAGAAACTGAATACATAATATCGAGAGTAACTGAAGGTTGACACTATTTTCATGCCTTCGTCTCGTCGAGATAACGGATGATGAAAGGATCGAATTGTATGGTAACCATATCATTGACAGGTAGCTACTTTGTCGAATCCAGATATATCGGATGGCCATGATGCCTTGTTAGGGACCAATCTTGGTCTGTGTATTAGTAAGACGATTAATTGGTGTTAATCGCGATACTGTACACTACCAGTATGATGAGGAGCCTATGGGTCACACGCATAGAAGATAATTTAAGATTCAAGAAGAAAGAATCCAACATTTTTGTCTTGACGAAAAGATCATTGATGTATTTGGATTGTTTTAGGTGAAGTCCTTCATTTGTTTGAGTAGCTTCAAGACCAAGAAAGTACTTCACTGATCCAAGAGTCTTTAAGGCAAATTTGTCATTCAAATTGTTCACAAGTTTATTGGTAAATGAAGCCTATCATCCACATAGACAAGAATAAAGGTTACTTGGTTGTTATGCTTAAGAATGAAGAGGCTGGAATGTGAGATTGAATTTTGAAATCCATGAGACAAAGGGCTTGTTTTAACTTGTCAAACCAAGCTCTTGGTGCTTGTTTAAGGCCATAGAGAGCCTTTTGAAGTTTGCACACATGAGAAGGATGGTGTAGGCTTGCAAACCCTTCAGGTTGATGCATGTAAATTATCTCATTCAACTCTCCATTTAGGAAAGCATTGTTGACATCTACTTGTTGGATGTCCTAACCATAGGTGATAGCAAGACTTAAAATGATTCTAATAGTAGAAGGGTTAATAACAGGGCTAAAGGTCTCAAAGTAGTCCAATCCAGGAGTTTGTTGGAATCCTTTGGCTACTAACCTAGCCTTATACCTTTGTAAAGAGCCATCAGCATGAAATTTGATCTTGAATACCCATTTATTGCCAACTACATTCATATCAGGAGTCATGGGAACAAGGGACCAGGTATTATTCTTAACCAATGCATCAAATTCACATTGCATGGCCTCTTTCCATTCTGGATAACAAAGGGCTTCTTTCACTGAAGATGGTTTAGAATGCATAGCAGACTGTCCTGAAATGAGAAGAACAGTTTTGTTGGAAGCTACAACAGCTTTGGCCCTTGTTATCATTGGGTGTGCATTACCAGAAACTTGAGTGCTAGTAGGAACAGTAGAGAATTGTAATGGTTCCAAGCCAACTTCAAGTAAACAAGTAGGTAAAGTAGAGCTAGTGGTAGGAGGATGAGAATCCGAAAATTGAAACTTAGTTAAATCTACTTCAATTGAACAGTTTGGTACTGAACTGTTAAGGTCATAGAGGGTGCTAGATATGTGTTTAGATATTGGACCTGTATTAGAAGGAGTATAATATGTGATGTGTAAAGATTCTGAGGAATGCTATGGTTGAAGGTCAGTAATAGTTTCAGGACAAGGATTAGTTACTGTTGTAGAAATCTCTTTCCTAAAAGTTGTGTTAGGAAGGTTGGAGGACAATGCCTTGCTGGAGAACTTTCAACAAGAGCTGGAATGCTTGTATCAATTGAGGAAGAAGGAATATGAACAGGAACAAAGGGAAAAACATTTCCAGTGGGCATGTTTACAGCAACTGAGTGATTAGGGGAGACATTTTTGGAAGGATTGGATGAAGAACAAAAACCAAGAGAGAATGGAAACTCATATTCATTAAAATGAACATTAGGAGTAATAAAGACCTGTCCATCAGCCCTAAGACACTTGTATCCTTTGTGGACAACACTACACCCTAGGAAGACACACTTGGTAGAATGAAAATTGAATTTGTGTCGGTTCTAGTCTCTAAGAAAAGGAAAACATGCACAATCAAAGACTTTAAGAGAGGAATACAAAGAAGTAAAATAGAATAACTTTTGGTAAGGAGAAAGAAAATTTAAAACAGCTGTAGGCATTCTATTTATTGTTAGGAAACAGTCCATGTACGTAGCGGAAAATAAAAAATCATAACACAAGGATCGTTCCCAAAGAGCCAAGATCAAGGGTATAATTTTACAATTTTATTATAATAAGAATCTGCAAAAGTATTAATCATGAGTTTAGAAAAACGTACGCATGTTTGGAGGCTCCTCCAAATTTGTCTTTGAACGTTTTTGCTACTGATCCAAGTGTAGGATCAAATCCACATAGTCCACACGAAGACAATCACAAAGAACTAAGGAGGGATTTGCTAGATTCTCCTTAGCTTTAAGATTAAAGAGGAAAAATCAAATGAATTGACTTTGGGCAAAATGGAATACTGCCATGGGAGTGTTTTTGGGGCTGAAGGAGTTCTCTCTTTTTCAATCAAATGATATATTCAATATCCTCCTCATTTACAATTAACACATTTCTTTTATAGTAATGTCTAATTGCCCTATTCCCTTATGGAATAGGCTTGGGCTCCAACCCAAACACCCCATGTTACCAAACACTCCCAATTAGATATTTTATATTTATTTCATCATTATCTCAATTAAAATCAATTAATATATATATTTAATCTATATATTAACATTTAACAATAATGATGATTTAATTAAATATATGTGAACACATATTTAAACGTAATTATACTTATTTAATTTTTCTAATAAATTAAATAAAGGCTACGACCTCAGCAAATTTAATTGCAGTGTGAAATTACCAAAATACCCTTTCACCTGAAAAGACGAAAACGCCCTTCTTTCTTCATGAGTCTTAAATTATCTTCTATGTGTGTGACCCATAGGCTCCTCATCATACTGGTAGTGTATAGTATCATGATTAACATCAATTAATCATTTCACTAATACAAAGACCAAGATTGGCCCCTATCAAGGCATTATGGCCACCCGATAAATTCGGATTCAACAAAGTAGCTACCTGTCAACGATATGGTTACCGTACAATACGATCCTTTCATCATATGTTAACTCGACGAGACGAAGGTATAGAAATAGTGTCAACCTTCGGTTACTCTCGATATTATGTATTCAGTTTCTAGATCAATGACCTGTATTATAAACTGGATAGAGCAACAACTCAATCCCACTGTGGCCACAATTTTAGTGTCATTGCCATATACTGAATTATGTCGTGAGATAACTTCTCCCGTACCTAGGAGTGATGAATCCTCTGTTAATCCACCATAGTCTTGATACACTCCTTGATGCAGCCAATCACCACCGTATTGACAGCTCTGAAAAGAACTGCGTTAGGCTAGTGTCAAACTACACCAATCGGTGTACAAGGTGCTCCGGTGATCTCAAGTCTAAGGATCACATGTACCACCATTCGTTAGAGGATTTATTCCATAGACACTGGGGTTACCATCCATATGGAATCCTCTGGTGGGTCAGTCCAGTACGAACTTGCTATGGTATATCCGCCTATAGTAAACACCCATGTGTTACACCAGGTTGTCACCAAACAACCTTGACAAGCGAGATCAGTCACTGCCTTTCGACAGGGTCGTTCAACACTATGATAGCCTTACCGTATTATCTGTGCCCTTCCTTCAGAATAATACTGGGGCTACAGACGTTTCTAGAATGGCCACCATATGTGCTCATAGGGTTCTCACTATCAAGATTTGAAATACTTGATACCCTCGTCATGGTTCTACCATTCTAAGGACATATATCAATACATATTGCAATAATAATGATTTACGCGATATAGAATAAAATGCCTTTTATTAATTAATGAACATTATTACAAAGAGTCAATCCCACAATAATTGATTGGCTCTAGGGCACTTACTCCAACAATCTCCCACTTGCACTGTAGCCAATCATTCATGCATTCAACACTGAATGACCCAAATGCCTGCACTATACCCAGTCATTCATGCACTCAACATTGAATGACCCAAGTGCCCATCATGCTTCTGCTACAACAGAAACTTTAATAGTGGGTTAGTAGGTATTTCACAATTCTGCACGTTCCCTTTCTTATCGATCCTTCAGATTAGATTGAATCAACTAAGTAAGTGTTTGGGTTACTGGTGAGACCATGATTCCTTAGCCACAACAGTGGCTCCATTGTTATCATAGTACAACTATACTGGATTAGCAATGCTTTGACTCACGTCAAGTTCAATAATGAACTTCTTGATCCAAACCGCCGACACGACAGCATTAAATAATGCAATACACTTAGCATCAATTGTAGAATTCGCTGTAGTACACTGATTTGAGCTCTTCCAGCTCACTGCAGTTAATTAAGACAAAATTGTGTAATCCCAAATTGTGAACTATAATCATCCTTTTCCCGTTTGGAAATAGCATCACTGTATTCTCTTACAGTGAGCTCATCTTTCCTCCATAATCCAAGAATATATATTCTTAAGCCTTTTTCAAGTACTTAAGAATGCCCATTGACACCCATCCAATGTCATTCACTTGGATTTAATTGATATCTTCTGCTAGTGCTAAATGCACATAAGACATCAATCTAAGTACATAACATATTGCTCACTTGAGCCTGATTGATATCCACTACAAGTGCTTGATGCACATTAGATATCAATCTGAGCATATAAGATGGATTCACTTGCTGAAGCATGTCGGATCCTCCCCATTCTATGTTTCTCATTGTATGGTTAAAGACACATATCCTTACAGAGATAGACACCATATGCCATCAGAAGAAATCCCTTCTTGGATTTTTTTCTATACTGAATGTGTTCAGTACCTTGTCTATGTACTCTGATTTAGTTTGAGCAACCTACGCGATCTATCACAATAGATCTTTATACCAAGGATGTAAGCTGCTTCCCCTAAGTCCTTCATGGAGAAGCACTTGGATAACCAAGTCTTTACCGACTGCAAGTTCAGTATATCATTCCTGATCAGAAGTATGTCATCGACATACAATACTAGGAATGCTACTGCGCTCCCACTCACTTTCTTGTAAACATAGGATTCATTTTCGTTCTTGATAAAACATAATTGTTTTACGGCTTCATCAAAACGAATGTTCTAGCTCCTTGAAGCTTGCTTGAGTCCATAAATGGATCTCTGCAACTTGCATGCCTTATTAGCTTGACTATCAAGAGCGAAACCATCAGGTCATGTCATATACACATCCTCCTCAAGGTTTCCGTTCAGGAAAGCCATTTTGACATGCATTTTCCAAATTTCATAGTCATGATATGCAGCAATTGCAAGTATAATCCGGATGGATTTAATCATGGCAATCGACAAAAAGGTTTCTTCATAGTTAATGCCATGAACTTGTTTGAAACCTTTGGCAACCAGTCGTGCTTTATAAGTATGCATGTTGCCATCCATGTCAGTCTTCTTCTTGAAGACCCATTTACACCCTATGGGTTTTCCCCCTTTAGGTGGTTCCACCAGAGACGACACTTGGTTTTGGTACATGGAGTCCATCTCAGATTTCATGGCCTCAAGCCATTTAACAGAATCTGGATCCGATATAGTGTCTTCATAGGTTGTGGGTTTATCGTCTTGGTAGACTAGTACGTCACCATGTTGAGTCATGAGATAACCGTATCTCTCGGGCTCATGGCACACTCTCCCAGATCTACGTAGCTCCTATGCTATTGAGGTGGTTCACTTTGATCCACAAGTTGTGGAGTAACCTCCTCATGATGCTTAACCACTTTTTGTGGCACATCATCCCGTCCTTCGTCTAGTATATCTTGTGGTTCTAAAACTTCATCGAGTTCTACTTTTCTCTCACTAGTACTTCTTAGAAAATATTTCTTTTCTAAGAAGACACCAGATCGAGCAACAAAAATTTTGCACTCTTCTGGGTGGTAGAAGTAGTATCCTTTGGATACCCATAAATATACATTTACAGGATTTTGGGCTCAGCTTGTTCGAAGTCAATTTCTTAACATAAGCTTCGCAACCCCAAATCCTTAGATAAGACAATGTAACAACTTCTTTCTACTATCATATTCATAAAATATATCAATAAAAAGACAAGTATATTTATCAAAATAGTTGGGCCCAAAAATTTTCTTTACTTAATAAATACATTCTTTACATAATGCAACATCATTTGTACAAAAAGATTCTAAAAAAATAGTGGATAGTGCAGCCAAGTCTCCCCGCTTGCCGACATCCATCCGACCAGGTCCTCACCTATGTCTTGTACAACAAAGAAAACAACGGAGTAAGCACACAGATGCTTAGTAAGTAAATCTTCTACTCTATAATCCCCATGCATTACTCATTAATTCTTCTCGTACTCTTGTCACTTTCTCTAATTCTAGTTCTCACTATACTTTTCTTTCTTTCTATTCTCATCACCCATGGAGAATATCATAATCATGAATGGACGAGACATTAAAGCATAACAATGAATTTTCTTTCTATTCTTTTCTTTTCTTATTCTTATTCTTTGTCGGTCTTGGTCAATGCATGGATTCAGAACCCTTGACCATGTGAGTGTACTCTCTCTCGTGTATAGCTCTCATCCGCATGTATTCTCACGGCTATACAAATTTTTTTTTCATTCTCATTCCGCTCTCTCATGGCGGAGACCGCTCTCTCTCATGGCGGTTTACATGCGGGTAACTCTACACTCACGAGTTCCCCATTGCACAATCTATTTTCTTTTCTTTTCTTTTCTGTAGCACTTAATAATCATTTTATTCTCTAGTGCTAGTTCTTTCTTTCTCTTTATTCTAAGAGAATTGGTTCTTTTCTTTATCTCTATTCATAGAGTGTTTCTTTCTCATTTCTCATATTTCTTTCTCATGTGATTACTCAATTAAATAGATGCATAAGGATGGCTCATGCCTAAAATCTTTCTCATATGCATTCATGAAATGCAAATATGCTATGTTGCATAAAGTAAGGTTCTCTACTTCTACTCATGCTTCTTTTAGGCATTTCATCAAACAATATATGTGCATACATAAACTCTATTCTAACTTTAATTTTACTTCTTTCTTAACCATCCAAAATTGGAGTTCAACTCCTTTAAATCATCACACATCCTGCAAAGAAAACACACCTCAAATATTCCTCTCAAATTCTTCTAATTCTCTCCATACTTCTACCAAAATGTATCAACACAATCCACCCTACTCATGGTGGAAATTCCTTCATAAAACAACATTGAACTCATTCATGAATTCATCAACTCATTTCAAACATAGAAATTCAAGCATTAATCATATCTAAAATCTCTACACATCATTCAATCATGCAAATCACAACTTAGGTGGATTTACTTACCTTAGGCTCAAGTAGAATCCACTTAAGCTCTCTACTCTTGATGGCTTGATACTTTCTCTTAAACCTTCAATACAAACTCAATAAGGATCTTACTCTTTCAACAATAAAAATTCACATCTAGAGTAAGGATTCTCACCTTTAAGTGCTTAGGATCAACTTGTATCAATTTCTAGTCAAAAGCTCTTCAAAGATCCTTGGAAAATTGAATAAAAATTTGAGAGAATTGAGGATGAAAGAGGCGGTGCAGAAGAATCAATGGAAGGGTTTCTAAAGCTAAACCCTTAATATCTCATATTTTCTCAATATACCCTTGCTCCTTCTTTGAAATTCCACCTAAGACCTTTCATTCTTTGCAAAACATCCCCATTCAAGGTTGTAATCAAGCTTGAAGTTGATGCACCTGCACTGCTGACGTTCTGGAACATTCCGCCTTGTCATGCAATTCAAATAGGCAGATTATTACAAGAAGTTTTGCAGACCGGTTGCACGCAAATTACAGCTGGAAACACCATTTTCCTATTTTGTATTAAGACTTTATTTTATTTTCAATTACTCAAATTAGGATAAAGGTTATTTTGGGATTTTAGAATATATTTAGGAGATTTAGATTTAGATTGAGTAGAATTAGAATTCGAATTAGATGTTTTTAAGGGGAGATCAGATTAGGGATTAAAGAGATCGCACACGCCTCTCTCTTCTCTCTGGTGGATTTTCATTTTTCCTTGGAATTTTCGTGATGGCCATGAGCGGCTAATTTAGAACTTGGTCGAAGGAAACAAGACCTCGGAATCAATAAACTGTGAGATCAATCTGGTTTTTTTCTTTAAGTGTTCAATTTATGTTTGAGTATTGAATGTTCTTCCATGCATATTTTCATGATTTTTGCATTTAATTACTAGGAGGCCTACTAGTTTATTAATTGTTGCAATCTATTGCTAAGTTAGATATCAAATCCGTAATTGTTTGATTCCTCTAACTTGTGAAGCAATTAGGGTTAATAATTTGCTACGTCGGGAATTAGTAATTCTGCTGCCACTAGATTAAATCTTTAACGCTTTTCTAGGGTTGTTTAGTAGTAAGGTTAATTAGATCGCTTGTTTCTTAATTAATTACAACTAAGGAGAGATAGGAAAATAGTTCCAACGGTGAATATTCGGGGTATGAATTGATTTATTTTTGTATCGATGATTAGTTAAAAGATTCCGATAGTGGATGTTGACTTAGACCAAGGTTTGTTATTTTGATTGATTGATTAATTTGAATTGTTGTTTTCCCGAAATTGTTTCTGTTTTACTCAACCCCCCCCCCCCTCCCCCCTCATACTGGTTCACATAACATTAAATTCGGCTAGACACTCTTTGTGGGAATGATCCTGACTCACACTACTGCATGTGTTTCTTAGGTTTTAATTCTGGGTGCGTACGACAGCGCGCCAGATTTTGTCCACCCTCTTGAGGCCAGAAAACAACGTTTTGATAGGGTTTTTGGCATTTTTGTGTTTTTGTCATAAAAAAAAATTTTGATTATTTTTATTTTAGAAAACACTTTGCACAGGTTAAGGAAGGAAGCTCGGAGAAATTCTGAGGAAAGCAATTTTGTTTTTGATTCCCAATTTGCTAGCAACTCTGATTCAGAAGAGGAGGATGTCATGGCTGGAAATCAAACTTTGAAAGAACTTGTTGCCCATGATTTGAATCAAGTACCTTTATGCATAACGTTTCCTGTTTTAGATGCAACTACTACTTTTGAATTAAAATCTGGACTAATACATCTCTTGCCCACTTTTGGTCTTGTAGGTGAAGATCCTCACAAGCATTTAAAGGAGCTTCATGTGGTTTGCACGGGTATGAAACCTACGGGGTTGACTGAGGAGCA